>NW_008794443.1:2932080-2961407 GCF_000699145.1 Aptenodytes forsteri
CAGCTTCTTGTGCACCTTCAGCCTTCTCAGTCGGTAGAACATGGGAAGCTGAAAAGTCCTTGGCTAGTGTAAGCATTACCTAGCAACAACTAAAACATCGGTGCGTTATCAACTTTGTTCTCATCCTAAATCCAAAACACTGTACCAGCTACTAGAAAAGAAATTAACTCTATCCCTGCTGAAACCAGGACAGTTGCTTTTCAGTTCTCCCTTGAAAAAGAATGATTTTGGAGAGAGGCTACTGCTCAAGTGGATCCTCTTGTTGGAGACTGTGCGCTGGAGGGAATGGCACATGCTAATAGCCTTTTCTAAGCTGGCAAGTGACTTTCCAGGCCTTCCAGTCATCACGGCAGGTGTGTCACCTCAAACTACTCTCTCTAAATGAGATTGTCATTCCTGGGTGCTGTTCTGGGAGCTGAAAAGTCTCCTAATTACTTCGCAAGGCCAAACTGCTTGCTGGATGAGGCTATGGTAGGTTCAGGGGAGGCTTTTGATTAGCCTCACTCTATTCACAATAGGGAGTTCCTGATGGGCTCATCCTTGGTTGGTCTTTGTGTCCTCTAGTACAGAGATTTTGTCATAATTTTCTTGCCTTTCTTTGTTGTCGCCCCCAGTCTGCCTTCTCTCCTTTGAGACTTTATGTTGGACAAGAGATACATGTTAGACGTGTGTTACTCAGCCGTGCCCTTTGTTCCTCTTAGCTGTTTGGAGGCAGGCTTACCCAAGGAAAGTGTGTTAGCTGTGCCTGTAACGTGCATAGCATGTTTGCTTGGAGAGAAGACAGCACTTCTCTGTTTAGTAGCTTTGGCTCTAGCTGTATCTGAATTGTAACCAAATTCTCTTCCCAGCACAAACAGCTGCTACAGTGAAGTCACAGACTTAGAGCCAGCCCAGCAGACATGCTGCAGCTACCAGGGATGTGGGCGGGAGCAAGACGGTAGCTTTGTGAGCTAGTTCAATTTTTGGGAGCCAGGCTAATGGGTCTGGGGAGGCAGGTGAGGGGAAAAGAGATTCTGACCTACGCAATTCTTATGCTGTCTTCCCTGTGGCAGAGTGGGAGTTTTCTCTAGGAGAAGGCAGAGTCATGTGACCAGCATCTCTTACTTGCGTGCTGTCATATTCTCTCCTCAAGGGGATGAGCGTGTGCATCGCAGGGGTTTGCCTTGGAATTTGTATAGTCATGTGCATAAATACATACACATACATCTGTGCAGTGGTTGAAATGGGCTGGCATATGTGAAAACTACATACTGTTGGATTCTGCAGCTGTGGAGTTGAGCAGAAGTTATACAGGTATTTGCACATTATCATTTTGATTGTGTACACATAAATAATTTATAAATTGTGTGTGCGTGGTCTCTAACGTGCATGCACGTGTGCACACACACACAGACACACATGTTCGGAGACATGTACTTTGCACTCAGAGCTTTGTGGTGCTCCTGAAGAGGTCATGTTTCACAGCCTGAGACCAGCCCCACACAGATGACAGTTACCCTTGTTTTTGAGAGCTCTGTTCACGGCAGAGGAGCAAAGCTGTCGACCACTATCTTTACCCCAGAGCTTCTGTTGATCTTCCTAGGCAATTTATGCTCACATCCGAGTGCTTTCAGATGAGGATGACACTGTAGAATTGCATTGGCTGTCCTTTGGAAGTCAGGTAGTGCAGAGTAGAGTGGACAAATCCAGTGATTTTTTTCGCTGGTGGAGAAATGTGCCTTAGCACTCTGTAGCAGCTGGAGTCCATCTTTGCAAACGGAATATAAAACAGTCAGGTAGCAGTAGAGAGCATGGGAAGGAGGAAAGCATGCCCTAACTGAAGAGAGAAGGTATCTTGCCCCACTGCATGAGCTTTCTCTGCTATTTTTGCCCTGGCAAGATTATTTTTTTCCTGTTTCACAGCAGCCGGGCTCTGCCCCCTGCCCCACTCCATGCTCTGCTTGCTCCGTCTGTGTGCTTGTCTTTTGATGTCAGTCACGCTGTTTGATTTGTAATGAGGAAACAGAATGCCTTTTCCTTTGCTGTGTCCTCCCCCCAGTCCTCTGAACCCCTCAATGCAGGAGGTTTGGATTTAGCCACGGAACAGCAAGCATCCAAACAATCTCTTAGGGCTCTGCAGAGGCAGCTGGCATTTGAGAAATAAGGGGCAGTGGGGAGCAATGTCTTCGGGGATCACAGCAAGCAGTTATTACGCTCATTTGCTCTCCTGGTTTGTGACGCAAGGATAGCCACTGCTATGTTAAATGACTGCACTGTCTCATCTTAGAAGCCAGGAAGGCCTGTGCATGCTTTGCCTCCATTAACCAGTCTCTTGCTTTGGGACCGTACCTGTGTTTCGGATCTGGAGGCACGTTCAGATGCTCACTGTCCTGTTTATTACACCTGAAACATCTGGTCCTGACTGTGATCAGTCATAGCAGTGGTTTTCATGGAATTACTTTCAGAATGCAGGAGCTGCCTTTCAAAGGCCCAGAGATGGTTTTCTCCCCTGGCACAAGATGATTTTCTGAGGCAGTGTGTGGTTTTGCATGGTCCATTTGAGAACAGAGCTGTCTGGGACTTTTTTGATTAAGTGGATGTGGAGCTGTATTGACTTCATTTTTACAGGATCTCAGAGTTTGTCACAGCTGAAGCTCTTTCTGTAGGAACATAGCTTTGGCAGAATTTACCTCAGGTAACATTTTTCCAGTTTCAAAACTTGGGGTCAGAGGGAAATCTGAACTAGAAGAGCTAACCTGGGACTTAGCCTGGATCTCACACAACTTTAATGAAGACCTTAGCTGTACAACTGCTTTCCAGCCTTCTCATCTTTTCAGTTGGTTCCTGCTGCTGTCTGGTTTTGCAGGAAGAGTGGAGATCAGGTCTCTGGATCTTAGTGGTACCAGCCTGAGGGGCACTGTGTTGTCTGAGCAGCTCTGCTCTTGCTGACTTATTCATGTCTGTGGCTTAGCAGTCTGCACTTACTGTTGCCACAGGAGGGATTTGAAACCTTTCCTTGACAGACCTCGGTGTCGAGTAGTAAAAGCGTATTTTGAGAGACTGTGCAGGGTCTGAGGGAGAGTATGGGCTCATACAAGGTCTCTCCAGTATCTCTGTGTCATTCCATATTCCTCCATTCCACAGAAGGTTGTTTTTTTTTTCAAGGGGAAGTCCTTTCTGTGAACCTTGGCTTTCACACATGTTGGTGGTTCTCTTGAAAGTGACGGCTTATCTTTGTGCTACCTAAGCCCTCAAGCATGGAAGGAGACAGGGCCACAAGAAGACAGCTGGGCAGTCTTCTCAAGAGGCATCTGTCATTTCAGATAACACCCAGGCTTCCTAAAGTGGATCACTAACTCAGCAAGTTACAGACAGCTGGAAACTGCAGTGACATGGATGAAGTCCACTCAGCCTACAGGCTGGCTTATTCCTGCGCAGACAAAAGGGAAATTGTGGGCAAGAGGAGCATCTGTGGGGCCTGAGGTTGGCTATCACAGTGCTCTCAAGATACTGCTGCACCTGGCTAGCTGATGCCCAGCGGCCTTTTGGAGGTGGAAGGTTTCTGGGCAAAGAAACAGGGACAATGTTTTTGGCGTTGGTCATGTCAGGTGCTAAGGACTAAAATCACAGCAGTCTTCTCTCTCCACAGACCATGCCAGAGGAAAGCTAATATGTGCACCAAGCATTCAGTTTCTCAGTCTCCAGGATTACAGTTTATTAGGTCAACTTTCTTATTTCAGGCTAGGCGGCAACCATCAGCTTCAGGGGCCTCATCAAATTCTGGGGCTGTGAGAAACTTTTCAGACCTAAGATCAGAATTGACTCTCTGTGCCTCTGCTACTGAACTGAGCAGGAAGCCTGATGTGGGACGTCTCTGGAAGTATTTATGTCTGTGGGAATCAAGCACCAGCTCAGTTAGGCATGGACTGATTTTCTGCAAAAATTTCTTTCTCTTCCCTCGTTTCCAGCCAGTATAAAGTCTACATCTTGCATGTGTTTATAGGATCATTTTAGCAGCTAGTGGGCCTTGGGAAAAGCTAGTCCCCTCTGGGTTCTTGTCCATTAACCATGCTTGTAGGTACTGCTGCTACGCAATTAATTATTACTGCTACTGGTTTCTCCTTCACTTTTATTAAATGGTTTTTTCTGTTTGCAGTCTGCTAAATGGTTTGTTGGCTTTAGTTCTGTTCAAGCACTCCTGCTTTCCTGCCAGCACCAACTTCACTGCCTGGGGTAATGATTTTTTGGCTGTTCAAAAATGAGTATGAAAAGGTGTCCATTTAATTACAGGATATCTCAGTATAAATTTCCTGCATATGCAGTGCAGTAGTCTGTTCCCTGCTGCAAATCAGTTTTCTCTGTCCGTTTTTGTCAGGGAGGAGGTGGGACCTAGGTTCTGCATTAACATATCTGGCTTTTCACCCTCTATAAATTTAGGCCTATCTCCGTATGTGCTGGAATCAGAGTTTTGTGGGAAACCTAAATGCAGACTTGGAAAGAAGCAGTCTGCAAGCAGTGGAATTAAAGTTTTATGTCCTATAGCGTTGGCTCTCCCAGTTGAATTCCCTGGGGTCTTACAGTGGTATGAAATCCCTGTGTGGATTCGCAAATGTTTAAAAGAAATTTGAGTTCATTTCTCAGTTTTTTCCTCAGAGAATCCCAGTAACAGGAATTCATTTTTTTTTCAATCTGCCTATTTCCATTGCACTGATATCCTTGGAACCCCTCCTCTTCTGCCAGATTTGGTAGAAATTGACCATTGAGCTTTTAAAGTTAGTAAGCTAGGTTACACAGGCAGATGTAAGCACAGAGGAATTTTGCCTTGTTTCTGTAGCAAGCCAGGTTCAAAAGACATAATTTATTAAGTATGTTTTTCTACCTTATTGGTGTTCCAGGGTGGATGGGATAAAAAGTAATCCATGAGTATAAACAAGGCATGGAGCAGGTTTCTGTCAACACAAGCTTGCACTGGATTAAAATGTGCAGCTGAGAACTGGAAGACTTTGGCCTCTCTTAAACTTGTGCCTGTGTGTGTTGTAGTGTTGTGATGCCTGAGTATTCCTGTCCCATTACACAGAACCATCTAACCAGACTCACTCACTATTCTGAAATCCTGTAATGTCCCCCATTATTTTGTTTTCAACACCTTCCTGCTCTGACAACGGAAGAAACTGTACTTCCAGTAACATGCTGTTTGCATTAATAGTAATTGTAGATCAGTTGGTTAGAGGGAAGGAGCATTGCCCAGCTCCCCTCGCTCCCCCATGCAGACACTGTCTGGAGCCACTCTGTACCTCTTCCCACTGCCTGCTTTCCCGCAGAGCTGCAATACTGCGGCTCCCTCCAAGAGCCTGCAGCATTCCTAATCCATCCGCTCCATCTCTGTCTGCCTCTCCCTGTCATTGACTGAGGCCTCATGTGCTGAACACAAGCCTGGATTTTAGAAATTGCTGTTCCCAGAACTCAGCAGGTTGAAGGGGGTGGAAGGGAGATAAACATCAGAGTTCAACATCCAGACAAACACAGCAGAGCACACACAATAAATACATCCACCCCCAAATGCAAATACGTCAGAAGAGGTTCCTTCCCCAAGGCTCAGAGCAGAGCAGGCTCAGACAGGAGAGCAACATGATGAGGTAAGTGCAGTCACAGGGACCTCCCCAGCTCCTCTGGCCACTTGGCTTTGTGCAGGCCTTAGAAGGCACGACTGTGATTCTCATCTTATTTAGCTGTTACTACAGTATGACTCCACTGATACCTCCTGATTTCTTCCATTGTCAAGTGAGAAGCGTGTTGGGCATGAAGATTTCAGCTAGTGCTGAGATATCTGTGATTTGGTACCGAGACTGGCAGCTTGGATGTGTGGCTTTTGGGGTATGATCTGAGTTGATGCTCACTCTTTCTCCATTAATCTCTGTTCCTTTGACACAGGCTGTTTGTCTTGCTAGCTATGCTTTACAGTGGAGTAAGCAGCAGCATTGTGCTGCAGAAAATGTATGGGAGGATCACGTCCCCCAACTTCCCAAATGTCTACCCAAATCACAAGGAGAGAATCTGGAATATTACTGTCCCCAAGGGATATTCTGTCTGCATCTACTTCACGCATTTCAACCTGGAGCTGTCCTACTTGTGTGAATACGATTATGTGAAGGTATGTGTAGGGCAGGGTGATGTGTAGCAGGTGAAGCTGTTAAAAACTGTGTATATGTGATCCTGGACACATGCAGGACCAACATAACTGTTGTAAGCGCTTGCTTCTAGTCTGCTAGTAAAGTTCAGGCTCAGCTGATTTCTAAATGATGTGTTTATTGAGGCCAACGGGACCAGGAAGTAGAACTGGTTGTCATGTTGGAACATCTGAAACTTCAGTTGTTTGTGCTCAGAAAATTCTGATGTTCCCCTCTCGTGAAGCAAAAGGTTTGAAATTTTGCCCAAAACAACATTTGAGCTTCATTTTGCTGAAGTTACAGTGTGTGTTTTAAATTAACAAGTAGTGCTTTACACAGAGTATAATGGGAGACCGTAAAAGTGTAAGCGATAGTCTAAACAAGATACTGTCAGCTTGTCTAAACGTGCACTTGCAGCACTTGCTATTGTGTGTTTGCTAGCTAATTTGAGAAACAACCTCAGGAAAAGAAACAAAGATACTGTCTTGGGGAAGTGTTTGGGTGATCAGCAATGTCCCTGAAAGGTTTGTACTCCATGTCCTAGCATGTGTTCTAGTCTAGGCGGCCCCATCACTCATTTGAGGCCATGCTATCTCTGCATTCATTTTGTTGTTTGCATGGGCCTGATACACATTGAAGAGGGAGCTGTATACACAGGGAGTATGCAAAACCAATGCATCAGCAGTACTTTTGAATCTGATGGAACCGAATCAGGGAGCCTTGTTCCCATTTAGGAAGATCTCGCTTCCATGGTTTTATGTGGCAGGTTGCTCCCATTCCCCAAATCTGTGTTGTTCTTCATGTAATTTCCTTTGGGCAGGACAGAGTACTCATTTCTGGTAGGTCTGTAGTACACAGTTCTATGACTACCATGTACAACATGAACCCCATGTATCAGAACATTTCTCTTGTATTAAAAACACAAGATAAATGAAGAGCTGGAACTGTAATAAGTGAATCATAGAGCGAGTGAGTCACTAGTTTAGAGACACCTTTTACTATACATTTGAATTTGTCCGTGTATGAAACCTTTTTACCCCAGTTGTCTCTGGCTTTACTGAGATCTGATTGTCACTGAGAGTGCCAAGTTAACAAGAGCATTATAAACAAAGCATGGTGCTGATAGCCCAGACTGGCATCACAGCTTTATGTGGGCCTCTGAAAGGAAAAAGAGAGACAAAGTTACGGGCTTAAGTCACAGAGAATAGGGGAAATCTTCTCTTACTTGTCCCTGGATCTAGACTGGCTTCTAGAAGCACCTTTTGAGAGCATCCAAGCCTCCTTTCTCACACCATTAAACACATGCTTTCCAAGCCATGGCAGCAGGTTGGGAAGAGCAAAGCTTTGTGCTCATCTGGTAGATTTGTCTGCCCATTTTGCAGCTGAGCTCTGGTGGGAGGACCTTGGCTACGCTGTGTGGAAAGGATAGTACAGACACTGAGGAGGCTCCGGGCAACAAGACATACGTCTCCGTTGACAACAACCTCATGGTAGTGTTTCGGTCTGACTACTCCAATGAGAAACCATTCACAGGCTTTGAGGCCTTTTATGCTGCTGAAGGTAAGAGACCAGCCCCTCTTGCAGATGAAAGAAACACAGCTATGGTGGGGTTGGTGCTTCCCTGTGCTCTCATAGGCTGTCTCTGCTGGTGTGAGGTGGGAGAAGCTGGTCTTATTGTACGGAGGCAGATGCAAAAGGGCACAGCAACCAAAGGCAAACAGGCCAACCTCACAAAACACAGAGCGGCTCAGACCAAGACAAAGTGTTGTTGAAGAGTGTTGGTTGCCTAATTCTGTGCTTCACCCATTAGATATCGATGAGTGCAAACAGCTGTTTGGTGGTGAACCCCTCTGCAATCATCACTGTCACAACTATGTGGGGGGCTACTATTGCAGCTGTCGGATTGGCTACACGCTGCATGAAAACAAGAGGACATGCACAGGTGAGCTCTTGCTAGATCAGGAGATACTTCCCTACCTACAACATCCACTTAAATCCAGTCCCAAAACTAGCATTGAGATGAAAGCTGTGGGGTTTTTGTGTTGTTTTCAGTATTCCCTATGTGCCTGGTGCAGCTGGAAGGAGGTACAGGGGGTTAGTCAGGACTGTGAGCAGAGGCCCTGGTTTGCAGAGTGGCTGTGGGCTAATTGCTGCCGTTAGGGACAGCAATATTGTGTTGCAGTAAAATGGTGCACTGGCAGTTGGTTTTGGTTACTCCTTAGGCAGCATCCACCTGTGTTCAGCTTTAGACAGATTGAATGGAGAAGCAACAAACTTGTCTTAACGCTGCCCACTGCAGACACTTTCAGTCTTCATGGCTGCCAGTGCAGCCAGCCTTGCGAAAATGAGTGTGTATCTTGGTCCCTGGGTACTGAGATACTGAGTATTCTGGACCTGAGTTAGTAGATGTGTTGGAAAAAGTAACAATCGAGTTGCGAAGTCTAATGGAGAAATAGTTTGCTTACTCTCCCTGGAAAGGACACAGGCCAAGAAGCAGCACAGTCCACATATCACTGACACCAGATACAGTGATCCGCTCATTAAATGGGAGACAAGGCCAGGCACAGATCTCTTGTTCAGAAGGGCATACAGGTTTAGCTAGCTGACTTCTGCCTGGCTCTGCTTCTCAGTTCAGAACTAGGGAAAGCTTATGTGTCGTCAGGCAGCGAAGTGTCTGTCTGAATCAGCGCAGTGATCAACACCTCAGGATTCACTTTGCAGTGAAACGTGTGCCTACATGTAGTGTCAGATCCATCCTTTGTGGGTGCAGCTTTGCCCACCTAGAGCTGAATCCTGTCTGGAAAGAACCAGCACACATACTGCTCAGTAAATATTGTCATAGATGGGAAGATAGTTTCTTTGAGCTCCCCAGTGCTGAAATGCAGAATTGGATCTAACTTCCAGTGCTTAATGCCACCTTGGCATTTAGCTTCCCAACTCCAGCCTATTACAAACCGTCTCCAGCCATGGCTGCCTGGGTCTGATTCAAGATTCAAACTCCTCATATCTCCAGTGTATTGGAACAGACCTATTCATTCAACCTCCCCTTCCTGAAGTGATGGCTTTTAGCCCAAGTATATGGATTTACTTATGCTGTAAAGCATGTGCCTGGTGTTAATATGAAGGTGCAGAATGAACAGCTATGAACTAGCAGACTAGCAGCTTTGCATTGACCATTCATGTGTGCATACTTATGCCCCCCTCCTTGAACATAACACTAGTAGAGGGAGCTTATCAGCAATATTGAAGGGCTGGGCTACCCTGATGGGTGGAAACGTGTGCATTGGGAATTACTGTGGTGCAGCTGATGTGCTGGAACCTGTTCGCGTTTCAGAGGCCTTTAGATGCAAGTGCTGAAGCCACTCCAGCCCCTGGGCTGGGCTGCAAAGCAAAGGTCTCTGCGGATTGCCTTCATGAGATGAGGGCAAAAGCTGCCCCATTTGATTTTTGGGCTCCTGTCTGAGCAGGCTGATATTGACAGGCTCTTTTTTTCTCCTTTATTTTCCAGCGTGAGATAATTAAGCTTCTCCTCGCTTAGGCAGAGATGGAGACAGATGTGCTGGGAAGAGCTGGTTTGCCCTCCCTCCTGACCTGCCTGTTGCAGTCTGCCCAAGGGCTGCAAGCTTCTCTTACTCGGTGACTTGTATGTCTTGGTTCCTTGCCTTTCAGACCTGCCTCCTGCAGACAATAAAGAGGCTGTTCCTTGTTGAAAGCTGATGGCAGCCTCTGGGACATTCATTTTCTTGCATTTCCCATGTGTCACTATGGAAAGAAGAAGGTAGATAAGGCAGGAGAAGCCATTGTGAAAGGCCTCTGAGCATCACAGCTACCTGAAGACTCTTGAATTTGTTGTCCAGCTCTTGTTGCTTGACCTTCCATAGTTCTTAAACTGCAACAAGGCCAGAACCACACATTTGTTCCCTAATGTTCCTTTTAGATATGCTCTTGTCTGCACCCAGACTTGTAGGTTGAAACTATTTATATTCAGAGCCCATTCACTCTTTGGAAAGGTTTGAATTTTTTTTTTGATCCGAATTTTGTGACTCTGGCCATATCTCCCAGTGGGAACCTAGCCTTATGGCTGAAATGTGTTCTGGTGAGCAAAGCCTCAGAGTTCCAGGAGTTTGGTAAAGTAATATGAATGTCACCAGGGCAGCTTAGGTGTGTTGCCTTCATACAAGGGAAGGCAACAGTGCCCTCCCCACAGTAGATGCAACACAAGGAATGCTGTTCTTCAGCGCAATTGCTTGTGGCGTTGATTGATACTGTCTCAGTCCCTCACAGTGCCTCTCACTGCTCCACATTAATATCCAGATTTTAGATATGTAGCTATGTTAGACTGTACCCTCTTTGGGCAGGGACCATCTTCTTGAAACGTGTTGGAGAAATGCCGTGCTCTGTACTAGTCAGTGACTAGAGCTCCCCAACTGTGGAGGAAACATGATGATTATTACAAGAGGTTAACAAGTCAGAGCTGAGCAGCTGTAGGTGAACTGCTGAAGGTAAAACAATGCTTTGTTCAAAAAGCTCGAGGGATTAAGGAGTATTAGTTGACCAGCATTTCCTTATTTCTGCAATTTAGCAGGAGTTGCTTTTAACTGTAATTTATGAGGCTCAGTTTCTCCAACCCTCTCTCTGCTCTTTAGTGCCTGGAGTAAACGGGGCTCACCTTTTCCAAGTGAGCACGGGAGGCACAGAGAGTCTTTTAGATGAGACGCTTGATTCATTTCAGGTCACTGCATTTGCAGACTTCTGTGTTATCTTGGGCAAGTCTCTTGATACCACCTTTGAACATCCATCTGCAAAATGAGAGGTAACATCACTGCCTTGACTTACTGGGAAGATGCTTAGTTAAGTGTTGTAGAAGGTAGATGCTGCAGAGAACTGATTTGGGGGTAGAGTGGCTGTGCAAGCAGTTACCAAGGCTTACTTCTGCTGTATTTAATCTTGTTCAGAAGCTGTTTCATGGTCACAGTGAATTGTGATCAAAGCAGCTTGAAATTTTGTCATGGCTCGGTGATACAATTTATGACCCACCTTTCATTGGAGACCTAATGAGCCAATGACAATGGACTTGCAAGTTTTGAGGGGATCATTTTTCAGAGTTCAAGCCTCTGGCAAACAGCTCACTGTGATTCTAATAAAAATATGGCCTAAGCATAATTGAGCACTCTCTGGACAGCTCTAAAGCTTGGACTGAGAAGTCAAGGGACATCATTTCTGCTGGCAGATGTTAAAAAATTATTTGATCCTTTTTGTGCTGGCTAGTTTATGACTTTCTTGCCTGCAGACTTATGGAAAAAATACTGCCCTGACAAAGGAAACTCCCAGCGGCCACATCCAGGAGATACTAGGAGAAAAGTAAGGTCCAGTCTAAGCCTTTTCATCTTCAAGCTGCAAATTCCCTTGGACTAACAGAGTATCTTCTGTTGGGTCAGCTAGTTTTGGCTACTCATGTGAGCACAAGTCAAGAGAGTTTATTGGTGATGACTCACATTTTTCCAAACTGTATTATGAAAATCTTGCATCAAAATTAGGAGAATGAGTTTAAAGGAGACAGATGTAACGAAGCATGAAGAAGTATTAGTCTCTAACTTTCACCTTCAAAACAAGGTGAAGGCCAGTTTTCTGAATTACTAGGGTATTAAAGGGGCACTGTTCTTACTTGTACTATAACAACCTATGGGGATCCCAGCTCTGTGCAGAGGCATGGTGCTATTTTTTGCTACGTGAACCCAGAGCAATCACTGCCCTGAAGACCCTCTCAACTAGCACCTGGGCAGCTCAGAGTAATTCTGGAATACGCATTGCTAGAATGGATCCAGGCTAAGGATCCCTTGAGTCCAATCTCCTGCCTTTGACACTGGCCAGCATCTTACGCTTCAGTGGAAGATACAGTTCAGTAAGTGATTTTTAAAGTATACTCCCATACAGAAGCGTAATCCTGTGCAATAGATCCTGCATTGTCTGTATGCTACTTAGCGTAAGCTGAATTTACGGCACTAGCATGCAAAAGTTTGCCTTAAATTTCGTATGACAGCACGTTGCACAGATTAATTATATGCTATTTCTTAATATTGTTTTTGTATCAGATTTGTGGTTTTTGGCCTTTAATTTCATCATGTGTCCCTTTATCCTCTTATTACTAGGGAAAGTAAACAGCCTTCAGAAACTATAATGTTTGGTTATATGCAGTGTTTTTCTGTCTCTACATGCATGTGTGTGTGTGTTACCACACAGTGGTCTTTTCTCCACCATTTCTCCCTTAGATGTTTTCATGCTGAGCTTTAGTCTAATAACATTCCTTTAAACATCCTTTAAGGAATGAAGATGACATGTTCATTATGGTAAATAGAAGCCAAGGTGTTGCTGCCTTCTAGCTCTGAGGTTCTCGTAAGACAGAATTTAATCTTACCAACCTGAGTATCCCTTCTTTACACAGTAGATCCCATGCCTGGGGAAAAATGGGTTTGTAGGTAATAGGAAAGGATTCTGATGCAGAACTAGCAGAAGATTTCAGATTCTAACTTCCTAATGATTTCAGTAGGGAGTTAGGGGTGTAAAGATAGTACTCATTATATTGTGGCTTGTATGCTTAGGGTAAGACTTCACACTGAGACTTTTTTCACACCCAAGGATTTCATATTTTCATTCCTATCTCTTGCTATAATTGCCTCCAGACTACTCCTGTAGGGGCTGTAGAGCTGGGACAGATATTAGCAGCATGAAGAAATTTCAGTTTTTAAGAGAAGCAGATTTTTTTTTGCACTGACATGGCAGTGAGCAGTATGCTGCTAATGCTGCATATCAAGTAGGTTTTGCATTTTGGGGTGTTTCTTAACCTGGGCTTGCAGCAGGTGGAAGGAGGCATTATAGTGGGGCCTTAAAGACTGAGGAGAGGCAGTGAACTGTGTCACTGGCAGTATTGTAAGCAGCACCTGCAGCAGCTCAGGAGGGTGTGCTGGAAAACATGCTTTATTCTTACATAGCCATCAAATGCTTCTGTAGTTTGAGGCACAATCGGTGGAATTACAGAAACGTGCATTTAGCTGGGAAGAATGAGGTAATAACAATTAAGGAAAAAACCCACTTGCTGATAATCCTCTACAAGTATAGCATGAAAGGAAAAGATTTAATTCCCATTGTAGCTCAACTATTTCTGCTGGTGCAAAGCAGTGTGCTGTTAGGCTAGATTCAGAGGCAGCCAGAACCTCCAGGTGAATTAGTCAAGATTTCTCTGCTTCTTTAGACCAAGAGAGGCATTTCGAACAGGATTTAAAAATTAGGAGAGTGCTCAGTTTTAACAGGCATTTCTAGGTATTTATTAACTGTTTTACTCTGTGTATTTGTCAGCTGTGTTTGGAAATCTAGGACAATGAATTCAGAGTAGAGCACACACAGATGCTAAGTCACTGTGGTGGTGGATAGGTTTATGTCAAATAAAAGCAGCTGCTCATAACTTTCTGGGAAGATGGACAGAGAAAGATTGTTCTGAATTTACAGCTTGTGCTAAAAGAAACACTTGGTGCCCAAGTGCATCATTACTTGTGTTGTGGTATTGTAGTTGTGCTAAGAGCAACACAAACATAAAAACATTATTCTTTTACCCGTTCCTGCTTTCCTTTCCAAGGAAACGCTTGTATCCAAATACTTCCTGTAGCAGCAAGTAGGGCTGTTGCATAGGTATAGGGTGGAAGCAGGTTTCATTCTCTGAAGTAAAAGGAGCTTAGAATCTTGACTAATGAAATCCATAGTTAGTTAAGGGACAATAATGTTAATTTTCTCATTCACAACTTGGTCCCCTTCCGTTAAAATGACAACCTTAAACTGTATGGTCGATTTTATAATCACTCATCAGTGACTGGATAATGGCATTTTTGTTGGTGGAGGTTAGCATGGTGTGTTTGAGGATACAATTCAAAGTCAAACAATTTCCCTCTTACAATTAATTCGGTGTCACAGTGGTGCAAAAATATGCCGGTGTTATCAGCCAGTCCAGCATTCCTCATCAATTAAAGGATTGCTCATACAGCTTTTGCAGCACATCATAAAGCCTTTGTTCCCAGCTGATCAAAGCACCACTTCACAGTGATCAGATGCTGTCAACAAGCAGAGATCCTCGGGGCACTTGTGGCTGTTCCTTCTTGCTTCTCTTCAGCAGGGAGCATTTGTGGCTCCAATTGTGTCGGCAAGAGGCACAGCTGGTTTTGCTCAGAGAATACAATTACATTCTAAATGTCTGGCAACAAAGGCATTAAAAAGAAAGAGCTGCATTCAGAGGCTTCTGGAATTGAGGAGCTGATAGCTATCCTACCACTCAACACACTCCCATGCAGCAGACAAGCTGCAAATTTAACACCTTGGAATGTTTCTGACGAGCTTCCAGCTATCACACTTATTTCTGACCTCCAGTCCTGTGACTGTCTAAGTGGTGCTTTCCTGGTGTCCTTCCCTGCACCGCTTCTGAGGTAGGAGTGCTGGATAATGCTCGGGCCCTGGTCCTGCCACAACAGAGAGAGAGGGCAACTTTCTCAACAGTGACAGATGCCCGCTGGTGAAATATGTGAGACTAGCTTCATTTCATAGGTAGTTGGATAGTGGCTCTGAAACTTTCTCGAAGGGATAGACTAGTGTAGAAAAAGATCCACTACCTTTACCCAGCACAGCTGAACTGAGTTAATACAACTACGATCATCATTTTCAGTTGTTTGGTTTTGGTTTTTTCCCCACTGTCAGAGTCAGGTTTTTACCAAAAGAAGTGGAGAAATCACCAGCCCTGACTATCCAACACCTTATCCCCCGCTCAGCTCCTGCAGCTACAGTATCCAGGTAGAAGATGGCTTCCTGATCACGCTGGAATTCATGGAGACTTTTAATGTGGAGACACCCAGAAGTGTTGTGCTGCTACGATGTCCTTAAGGTAAGTTGAGTTTTATTGCATTTTGTCACAGCTTTTGTGAGACAGGCCCAGTTCTTTTACTGCATCTTCTTCAGCCTGTCTCGCCATGTTAATTTACAGTTTCATCTCCCTGTATCTCTCCTCATTCATTTCTTCTTCTCGTCCCTTCAGTTTTGTTGGGTTTTTTTGTTTCAAAGCTTCCTTTTTTGGGAAATTCACCAAAACCAAAACCAAGCACACATATGTGTGATGACTTGAAAGATTTCATCACAACCTCTGCCCTTATCACAGATCAGTGATGCCGGGGGAGTCAGTTAAATCTTTTGCATTCAGTTTGCTTATCTATAAAATGGACCCAGCGGTCACTTCCCAGGAATTCCGCAGCACTTAGAATGCTTGGAGAAAAGGCACTCTTGAGTTACCAGAGTGATGAGCCATCACTCTAACCACCTGCCTGGTTTTTTTTAAACTTTGCAAGAAAGGACCATTCAAGTTCAGGGAATAATTGCATTAAAATCTTTGTTTGTTCTTCCATAAGCCTCATGGGGGAAGGAGTAAAGACAGTTTGTTTTGCCTTTTCTCATTCTTTTCAGGTTAAAACGCCCAAAAAGTGATTTGGCCCATTCTGTGGAAAGACTTTGCTTGCAAAAATTGAGACACAGGCAAGTGTTGTGAATATTACTGTCATAACTGATATCTCGGGAGCACACACTGGGTGGAAGATGAAATTACACAGCAACAGGTGGGTAGGAGACCTCTGTTTAGTCCTCAAGTCCAAGCTATTCCCAGAACTTCATTCTGGAAAGGCCTGAATAGCGACCAAATAGTGGTGCTTTGAAACTGGTTTCATGCTTAGTTTTCAGTAGCGTACCTATTAAACAATGTAGCTACTAAGTAGTTTACTTCTGAAGTAAGGTTTTAAGAGAACTCCAGAAATCCAGCTGATCCTACAGTTCAACTGGGGTTCAGGCATATGATTTTATTTTAGGGAACAATTTTCCCAACTTGTCAAGAGTTACGAGGTGCATGTTTAGGCAGCAGACGTACTGGGCTAGTCCTGTCACGGTAGCCTGGCTCTGTGCAGGTCACTGCACACCTTTGATGTGAGAGCATCGCAGTAAGCCAGTCACAGTTTTTCCTTTTATTCTCAGTAATTGTAGATTTGTGTCCATGCAAGTGAAACAGTGTAGAGAAAGGGCAGAGAAAGGGTGGGTTTTTTCCCCTACGAGTCTTTAGCAGTAAGTAACGAATTCGCTCTTATGGGGAATATTCTGTTTTCTGATCCTCTGCAGGTTTGCCATGTCCCAGTCCTGAAGCACCACCCGATGGACACATTGCACCAGTGCAAGTGCAGTACATTCTGGGTGACCTCTCTCTTGTGACATCGGGTATGTGCTACTTGGAAGTAGGTGAACCATGGCACCGTCAGCCCTAGTGGACTTAATTTCTCAGGGATTAAACATGTAGGTGCCTTTTCTCATTAACAATTTCTGCTGTTCACATTATGAGGTGTATTCAGTACACTGAATTTGTTAGCAGTTGTCCTTTCTTTGATATCCTCCCCAAAGAGTTAAGTTTCTGTGTATGCCTGCGTGTATGTATGCCCATGATGATGCTCTCTGAACACTGCTGCTTAGAGATTTGCTTGTAATTATGTTGGAAGAAAAGAATGATTTTATGAAAGATTTCACAAGATCAGTGTAGCGAGAATTTTTAATGTTCCTTCATTTGTTACTACATCTCTCCAGGGAAGTTAAAACTGGAATACTTGGTTATTCCTGCTGAATGCCACATTTCAGACTTAGTTCTTAATAACATCCTGCTTCCCAGCAGGCAGTTTTGGAAGATACTGTAGTCCGTGTATGCTTACAGCGAAATTTTAAAATCAGTTAGGTGATTGTGTTTTAGGAAGGCACAGGCTTACCTCAACAGTTATTTTATAGTCTGTCTGATTTGATAGTTGCACACATTTACTGCTTACTGTTTATGTAGAAACCCAGAATAACCGACCTGATGTGAGGGTTAGTGTTCAACGCAAATAGTAGGAAAGCTGGGTGTGTGTGGAACAGGCAAGTGAAGGCTGTATTCCTTGTTGTCCTTGAAATGCACTGACCAGCACTGTGTGCCATCGTTGCTGGTGACGAGGCAGGTGTAAGTGGTGGAGTTGCTACATAACAAATGCACGTTAGCCTCCAAATTCCAGAAAGGGTAACTCTCCCTCACATCCACAGCAATCCACTGTGGCCTTTAGTAGCACCCACATTTAGATATATGTGATGATGGCATAAGAATGATTTACCTTTCCCCACTTTGAAAGTAGTGCAGCAAAGCAGTACATTTAGTAAAGACATTTTAAGCAAATAAAAATCTAGTTACTGTTTTTTCCCTTATGAATAAGCAAATAAATGTGTAACTGACGTTGTTTTTCTGTAATTAACCCTGTTTGATGTGGAATTAATTTGACCTTTTATTTTTATTCGTGCTTCTTGGAGAATTAAAATGTTGTGAAGTCTTTTGTAGTGGAATGTCGAAAGGATGCGTCTTAGAACAAACCAATGGCAGAGTGCCTCAGTGAGTCAGTGCTAATATTTGTGAATTTGAAAATGTCTGTGTAAATATTTATATTTAAAACATTGGGTTTTTAAAGACAATGATAGAAGTTGCAGTATGAGAACATTTTCTTCTGTTTGGTAACTATTCCATTTCTGTCAAAGTGCATTTTGTACTTGTAAGTTGGAAGATGTTTCAATGTCTGCCATTCTTTAAAATCTCTAAAAAGCACTGATGGTTATTTAAAAAAAAAAAAAAAAAAAAAAAAAGTGTGGTAGTGTCCTTTGAAATAGTGTAGAACGTCCCAACAGTCTTATGTAACTAGCAAAAGCATCATAGAAGAAAAATACAGTACCTGTACTCTTAAAGTACTGGTACAATTTATCTTTAATTAGTCTGTGTTCATTAATATATGTATCGGTTTCCTGCGTACACAGTGTGCAGCGTGAGTCTTGCACAGTCACAGCTTAATCTAGTGGATGGGAGTGCAAATGCTCTGAGGAAACCACAGCATCTACTAAAACCTTCCCAGTTCCCAGTACTCAGCTGTGGTGTTACCAATGTCTGCCTGCCCAACTGTGAGCACAGAACCTTCACTGGTATTTCTGTTTCTGTTATCTCGAGTAAAGAGGCCTTGTACCATTCCCTGAAGACGACAGTTGAATCCTGCTTGACTAGGTTGACTTTTTCAGTGCACTAGCTTTTCTTTTTTTTAATATACTTTTGAACTGCTTTAGTTGTTGACTGTGGTCAACCTGAGAACATAGGCAGCGGTGCCGTTACTGACGTTACGGGGCCTGAGAAGACCACCTACAATGCTGAAATTCAGTACCAGTGTGAAGCCCCCTTCTGCACCATGAAGGCTAATAGTAACGGTAGGTCCTAAACATCAGCTTAAGAGAGGTTCTTGGTTCTGATGGTGTGCAGAGTGAATACCCCGACTGACATAGACATGCCTGTAAAGGTCAGCAGAACCTTTCTGAAACACAATACAAAGGCTGTTAACTTTGGGAAGTGTTATTTGCGTTTTTAAGGACGTGTACCTAAGCATACTGAAAGGTACCCCAGGTGGGCTTAATTCAGTAACAGTTGGGAGCTTAACACGTTCTTATCGTTCCCCAGTTAGTGGCGTTTAATAGTATTAGATCCTGCGCAGAGCCAGAGGCGGGTAAGTGATGCGGAGTCACCCTCTTATGAGCCTGCAGTAAACTCAGAGGAGACCTAAAATACGATGTCTAACACTGCCTCTAGAGTGTCACTTCTGTGTTGCTTTAAAATGATGCCCAGTTGTTCTATGCACTTGTTCTTATTTTTGTTGTCTCTGTGAGATGCAGGTAAATATACATGCAGCGATGATGGATACTGGAAAAACTCCAAAGGAGAGAACCCCTCCTGTCTGTGAACCAGGCAATGCATGAATGTACAAAGTAGTTGGAATTAGCAGCTACTGCAAAATCATTAACAAGGTCTCGGCTAGTACTGGTCCATGACTGTTGCTGGTCCATGGTTGCGCTTTGTTACGGAGCCGGCGAGGCAGATTGTACGTAGGCCGATAATGCACTTACATGCACCTGAGTTGGAACTTCAGAACGTTTCCTGTAATGAAGGGGCTCAGCTCCGTTCTGTGATGCTTGTTCCTAAATGCCAGCCTGCAGTGAACTACAGATGCTGGGCTGTTACCAAGTTACTCAACTAAGCTATTCCATTGTTTATGTAAAGAGTTAAGTAGCGGGTATCACAGCATGGCTTGCTTAGATTTTCTTTTACTGCATTTAAGTTGATGAGGCAGAACCACCTCATTGTAGAACGTTCATTTTAAAAATCAGGTGACCATCTTTATGTTACTCTGATTTTCAGAATGGCAAGTGCTGCAATTGCTGTTTTACAGGGAGGAACATTAACACAACGCAAAATGTTATGATAACTACACAGTGTGACTGGTGCTCCCTGTAGTTATTAATATTGACCTTATAGTTATCTGTTAAATTGTTTACTATTTTAACATGCCTTGGTCTTGCCTGAGGCTCCCTGTTGCTGCTAGCATTGCAGATTAATGCCAGAAACTCAGTTCAGTTCCCCTTGAAGAGAGTAAAAAGCTGAACCTTCAGTTTATTCCAGCTCTCTTTTGGAGAATGCAGTTTCATAAGTAACTAAATTGTTGTTCCTTTTAAATTGCTTGGCATTGGTTCCGACAGGAAAATTGAACCACACTCCAGAAGTATTTGTGAGGGGGAAAAGCCACTGAATGCCCTTACTGCAGAGTACGGGGTTGGAGGAGTTTGGTTTGTTTTGGTTTTTTGGTTTTGTTTTTTTTTTTTTTAATGCTTGAACTGCTAAGTTAGTTACTCTGTAAAATTACTCAAGCTCCAAGACTGAGTTTTGGGAGAAACATTTTACAATGTAAAAGCGTAATTGTTCTTCTTGTCTTTTAGATTAGAATATCCATGTATTCCAGTTACCTTAATTTACATTCAGAACAAATACACTTACTTCTCTATGCCCAAATTCCTAAGCAAAACTCTCTCTTTTGATTACAGAACTTTTCCAAAGGATGTATGAAATACTGACTAATGAAAATTGTACTCTAAATCAAATATTCATTGGCGAGCAGTTTTACCATTCCAAAACAATCTAGGCATTACATTTAGAATCATTAATTTAATCCACACCAGCATAATAATTCAGTGTCCGAACCTTAAAATGTTCAGCACTTATTGCTGCACGCATTGTTTTGCAGTTTGTGGAACGCAGAGAAGTGGAACTGTGGAGCGTATATATGGAGGAGGGAGAGCCAAGCCTGGAGCATTTCCCTGGCAAGCGATGTTAATTACAGAGCAAGGAGCATTAGGAGGTGGTTCACTTTTGTGTGACAACTGGGTTCTAACAGCTGCTGATGTTGTAGCTGATCAAAGAAACCCCTCAGCTTTGAGGATTAAATTGGGGCTTTTGAACAAACGCTCATTTTGCTATGAAGAAGCCTGGGCAGAAAAAAACGCTTATTAATGAAGGTTATAAAAATGATCTTGTCAACTTAGACAGTGATATGGCATTGGTTAGACTGGCGCATAAAGTCTCAATTAGTACCAATATCACACCCATTTGTTTACCAGGAAAAGATGACAGATTTCAAATGAGAGCAAACGGTCGGGTAGAACTGAGACGAGGAGCTCTTCTGTTCTACTGCTGCACGCTGAGCTGGCAGTCATCAGCCAGAAAGGACATACAGATGTGTACGCAAAGAAACCATTCACCAGAAAACCTGCCGTGGGCTGGAGCTGAGGGAGGGGGCGGAGGTGCCGGTCAGGGGGACAGCAGAGGACTGCTCTTAGGTGCTCAGGCCAGCAGAAGGTTTATCATGGGTGTTGTGTCCTGGCATTTAGGCTGTGCTCTTGCGGGGCAGAATGGGGTCTAGGCAAGAGTCACCAGTTACTTCCCTTGGATTGAAAGCACTATTGTAAATAATTCTGAAAAGACTTATTTGTAACTCCTACCAGCTATTACTTAGATTACACTAATAGCTACAGTATTTAAGTACTTAGAAAACAACACTAAATACTTAATGTTTAACTTCATTAGGCTTAACAGTTCTGTTAAAAAGGAAAAAAAAACCCCTGAGTATCCAAATACAGTATTAATTTCTGTTTTCTGTCCCAGCAGCTGTTAAAAGACCTTTAGATTTACAAAATTGCCATCTGCCTAAAGAAGGTATTACTCTGTACTTAACAAAGTATATTTTGTTTTCTTTTAAATAGTGCTCTGGAGTCTTGCAAGACTGCAGCTTTTGAATGAACACATGTCCAGCGGAAGCGTGCAGCACATCCAGGTACCTTGCACTGCTGCCTCGTGTATACTGGTAGTTGAAGACTCCCAGCAGAACCAGCTGCACACTGTATTTGGGGGCAGCATTTACATACAGTGCTGCACACTTCAAGGTATCTCTATAGGTACCTGCTGTACGCAGTGTAGGCACAGCCCTTGCCTTAAAGAAGTTCCTGCTGTCAGCTGCAAAAACTATGTTTTTCTGAACACAGTTTTATAAAGAATAAGCTTTCACATTCAGATTTATAAGTTCAGTACATGTTCAGATGATGACAGATTCTCAGAACTAATTAGAAGCAACGTTACGAAAAAACTGTTGACTACAATATATATCCCCCTTACAATTACATAAGCTTCCTCCTTCCTGCATCTCACATCCTTTCGTTAGTATTTCACTTTCTAGAGTAACTGAAAATTAAACCTCTTTAAAAAAAAAAACAAGACTCCAGACACTTCAGTATGTTTTCAATAGTAGTTTATTTACTCACTTATAAACACTAGAGTATGCAAAGCAGTTAGAAAATACTACTAAAACTTGAAAATTATTCTAAAATTTTCAGGGATTTTGCTTGAGGGTGAAGGAAGGCTAAAATTATTAGCAAAAAGACTACTCAATGCTGCCAACCAGCCTGTTAAAACCTAAACCTGGACAATTTAAACAAAATTAAAGCCATGCTAATTACAAAAACTTACCATGAAGTTCCTTGCAGGGGGGTCACAGTTAGTCTTTGGAGGTCCAAGAATACCATTTTTAAGTGTTACTCAGCAGAAGTAGCTGGTAATAGTGCAAGTGCTAAAATGCAAAATTCACAGATGGTACAGAGTTTGGAGATTATTCTGACTTAGGTGCAGGAAAAAAAAAAATCTAAGCAACTTTTTGCAGTGGGATATGAACAACAAAAGTGTGGGATTACTTTTCAGCCTTAGTGTTTAGAACCCCTCTTCAAACCCTTTAAGATGGACATTGAGACCCAGCTGATTTTTTAATACTGCAAGTGGAAAACTAACAGTAGTGCAGTTTTGTCCACTATTTAGACGGTCTTCTATTCACAAGCCTCAATATAATACACAGTAATGAAGATAGAACTTGAAAAGTTAAATAGGTTAAAAACTGTGTAAATATCCACATTCAGAACGTTCATAGCTACAGCATAGTAGTATGGTGTATAAAAAATACGGATCAACCTTCCGTGGGTTTCAAGCGCAAGTAGATTAAACAATTCCTCAACTCCTACTGGCAGTGGAAATGATCTTCCACCAGTTTCTGCTGAAACATCCTGCTCTTTGTTAAGAAGCCGCCTCTTAATTGACGCTTCTGCACCTGTAATAAACTTCGTTTTTCAGATTAAGACTTCCATCAAAGTCTACGTACATTTACTAATGCTTTATTCAGTTGGAAAGTCTTTCCTGTGACTAGTTTTAAACATGAGTTTATAGCTTTCTTCTGGGCTGAAAGTGTTGCAGAACCCTACTTCCCATGAATGGACTGGTCTAAAAACAAGTTAAAAACATCCATCCCCAAAGGAGATGTTGTGGACAGAAATACATCTTGACAGTGTTTGTTTCCCCCAACCCACTTCTGATGAGGAACTCCAACTCCTAAAATACGAAGTAAGTAACGTTCCTTGGTACAGATGCAATCTGGAGGGAACTGCTTACCATTCTAGGTGTGGACACCCAAACGTGTGGGAACTGGATTTTAGGTATATACGTATCACTGAACAGTGCAAAAATACAGTGGATTAAAGTTGGGTGTCGGGTATCGATACATGATGAGCGGTGGCTCCGTTTGACTTGTCAACTTTTAGAGCATGCTTATCTGAAACAAACCGAATTACTGCAAAAAAGCTTTACAGAAGTTCATCTCAAAAGGGCAAAATTAATTAACTGCTATGAATTCTTTGCATTCAGGGCTGCAAAACAAAGACACATATTACTTAAATCAGTTTTATTTAAGAATTTCCTACAGTGACAAATCTTATAAAAAGCATCCAAACACGAAACTGCAGCAAACAGCATTCTTATGGATATCTTACAGACAGTGGAACTTCCACCCTGGAGAGGCACACTGAGCTCGCTAGTGATCTCTGCTACTGCAAAGCACACCACAAGCTCAATGTTCTCATCACGAACCCCATCATCTTCAAGTCACATTACCACACTTACAGATCATTAACAGAAAAAAAAAAAAACACACACCATACAGCATTCACAGCAGTTGACATAAGGGAAAAAAAATACAAATATTCATTTCACGTAACACATTCAACTAATTGATTAACTAGGTATAAAACCCACTTAAAGTCTTCCACATATGGATGTCCTTTGAATGCAATAAACACTCGTACTTTATTTGCTATCATTGCTCTCCGCACACTCTCTCACCAAAGCCACAGGATTGAGAGACATCTCGCCAAGTAAAATAAAATCCCATAATGCACCACCAGGTCTCTGCATGCGCTCTCTCCTTTATCTCGCACATACCAGCCCTCTCATGCCTCGGCACCACCATCAATCCCACACAAGGTTTCAAAAGTTCAAACAGCCTTCTGGTTCCATCTCACAGCCTTGCGTTCATAGCGTTGATACGACTCCATGAAATAAAGAGTAGCGGATAAAAATGGAACACCCACCGTCTAAGACGCAGCATGTGCGGTGTGATGAAGTATTCTTGGATGAGAAAGCATGTAGACAGAAGTATTCCTAAGGCAGAATATTTACAGCACTGCTTTCAATGAAGTGCTTCTTCCATACACATTTGAAATGAGATGAACTGCGGAGATTAAATGAAGCCTTCATATCGTACTTTAGTATGGAGGGGAGACAGTGTTAAAAAAAAAAAACACAAACGAAACAAAAACGACACTGTGTTCTCCAACTGGGGCACTTGGAGAGTCTTATGGTGGGATCAAATTAAAAACAAGAGGGAGAGAATGCTGTTTCTGACCAATGGTTTCCATTTTGAACATGCAAAGAATTCAGGTAGCCAGGAAACAAGGGATAAAGTATTACAGGAGAACCTTTCCTATCGATTGTAGTGTTAGTTTACCTATCGGGCAAACAGCAGTCCGCTTCCAAACATTCAGTATTCCAACAAGATATGTAACAAAACTTAGAAAATTCCTTTTTCCTTTCTTTTTCTTTTTTTTTTTTTTTTTTAAAAAAGAAAAATGTCAAAAATACTGCTGAATATACTGCACACTGAACAAACCGATTTGGAAAATTTTAGTATATATGTAATTTACAGTATACTTACCACGAGTTAGAAAAATTTGATTTCCCACCATAGAGTCAGTATGAGAGCCCACTGCGTCTACATTCCCCAGCCTGACGATTTGGAATCCATGCTTGAACCAAAGCCTCCGTTAAACCCACTGCTGGAGCCCGCGTTTGAGGCCGAACCCCAGCCTATCGCTGCCCCCGAATTGGAACCACCGTAGGAGTTATTTCCTGAACTAAAGCCCTGGTTCTGCTCCCGCTGCATGTTGCCTTGAGGCTGGCTGTTTCCCGACGGCCCCGACTGGTTCTGCTGACTAGCCAGCATGCCCATCATTCCCCAGCTGCTCTGCAGGGCTGCCTGTGCTGCTGCCATCATGGCAGGGTTGATGCTAAAGGCTCCGAAGTTCATGCCTCCACCCATGTTACTGCCCTGGTTGTTACCCAGTCCTCCCCCACCTCCTCTGCTGTTGCCAAACCCCCCTTGATTCCCAAAGCCTCCCGGATTACCACCAAATCTTCCACCTCTCTCTAACTGTCTATTGCTATTGTGCTTAGGTTCAGCATTGGATATATGTACGCTGATTCCTTTAATGATCAAGTCCTCTCCACAAAGAGATTGGGCAACCTATAAGAAATAAGGGATTGATTAAATATATGTTAGACTTCTTTTTTTTAAATGTTAGTAGTACAAGACAAAAAAATCCCACATGATTCTGAGCAGATATTTAACCTGCAAAGGAAGCATATGCATATACTTAATCCAATTTGAAGTGTTTTATCTTTGCATTCGCTACTACACTAACTGCAGTATAAAAACCCGTCTGTACAACAGCATCTGAAAAGTGTAACCTTAGACAACTCAATAAATCAAATCAAGCGAATACCACTGGAATTCCCAAGACAGTGGACAAGGCAGTGTTCCATGTGTAGTTCCAGCAATAATGCTTTATCAAGCTACTGAAACGTAGGCTGTCTAAATATGAAGTTATAATATTTTAAGACATACCTGATCATCTGCAAATGTAACAAAAGCAAAAGCTCGGAAGGGTTTAGGAATGAAGACATCTACCACTTCTCCGTACTGGGCAAAGAACTGTCGGAGTTCATCTGCTGTCATGTCCTCAGTGCAGCGCCCAACAAACACTTTTCTGCTACGCAGAGGTTCATCAGGACTTTGCTGGAGAGAATTGGAGAGGGAAAAAAAAAAAAAAGAAAATCACAACTGTCCTTGAGAATGAACCTACATTACGATAAAGGCCCCTTTTACCTTTTACTATTCCGAGGACTGAAGATCAAGAAAGTTTGAGACTGTAAGTTAAAGACTTAAAAAGCTCTGTTCAGAGAACTGTCCTTGAGAATGAACCTACATTACGATAAAGGCCCCTTTTAATCTAGCCTATTCCGAGGACTGAAGATCAAGAAAGTTTGAGACTGTAAGTTAAAGACTTAAAAAGCTCTGTTCAGAGAACATGCCTACACTTTGGTACAGGTGGAGAAGAGTCACAAGAAAATGAAGACAGGAGCAATACACAAGAACAGGGAAAAGGCCACTGTGGAAGGACGGGTTTTTTGTGGGGTTTTTTGGTAATAACTGTGTATATACACGCAGGAAATAGACAGAAGCTTCAGGTTCAGTTTTGAATTCAGAGACTCATTCCGATCTTCCCTAGGTTTGTAATTCTGCTTGCTTTATTCTCCATTTATTCATGCAGCAGACATGTTAAGCAGGTACTGCTGGACATTAAAACACATTCTTTTCAGATTTCCATCTGTACTTAATTCCCCCCACATAACTAGCTATTTTCCCAACATTTCTTGTTCACTTCCTGCTCACCCACCTCCTCCCTATTTTCCTTCCTTGGTCTCACTTGTCCTGTCCATTCACAGACTGAAAAGCCACATCCAAGAGTGGATTATTAATCTGTTCATCTGCTCACCTAAGACAGCTGCTGAATAAGGGCACTTTGAGTGTTTGGTAAAAATAAAACTAGCAATAAATGCGAAAGTACCTTAGAATTGGGAAGTTTACAGTCACACCACCTTCCATCTATCATGTGCCGCTGAGACATTACTTTCACCTGGGTTTCATAATCCGTAAACCGAACAAAACCAAAACCTTTTGAGTGGCCAGTTTTAATATCCTTCTTAACCTAAGACAAAAAAAAAAAAAAGCAGATTTTTTAAAAGATCACAGAAACAATATATGCCCGTGTGACTTAATGACATGCTATTTACCAGTTATCTCCTGTATCAACCTTGATATTAAGATCACCAGAAAAAGTACACAAAAAGTTTTGATTATCTCACTGTATATGCCTCCATTTTCTTACGAAAATTACTGTAATATTATATAGTCAAAGAAGGGGCCTGTGACACTTATTAGCTTGCCTTGAGCCCAAGCATAACCAAAAATGGGATATAAATATTTTGTAATATTGTGACGGCATCGCCAGACCAGCTGTATAAGCAACTTGACCACCAAAGGGGCAAACCCGTGTAGCTGCGCACAGGAGGCATGCAAGCAACAAAAGATAAAGAACAAGCCAAGGTGAGATCCCCCTTCTGGGAGGACAAAAACATCACGCATGAAGACAGAAAAAAAACAAAGCAGGTTTGTCTTCCGACTTCTGCCACCAAAGAGCCCTCACGCCTGGCCAGGCCACCTCGGCGGCTAAGGCCATTGAGGTCCCAGGCATCCATGCTAACCAAGCAGCACCAGGTCCACGGTACCACGTGCCCTCAGCTGAATCAGGAGATGTGCGTTACAGACTAACAGCCTGGTGTAGGCAGTGATAACACAGAAGTAACTGTTAGCGTGAAGTGTGCTGTTACGGAACGAATTAGTAAAGTTCTGTTTGAGAGTTTATCAGTCTTGTAAACACTCTCATCACAGCAATCTCCAATTCCTTAACACATATACATATATATAAACACACATACAGCTGCAATAATTAGTAATATAAATTATAAAGCTCTTAAGAACACTGTACCCATTAAGCTGATCTGCATGAATTACCACTCCCAAATATTCCTGACCATCTGCACCTACGCAAGCCTGCAGCTACAAAGCTCATGGAACAAAATGCAACCTAGGAACAGAGACACACAGCTTCAGATCTTCGAGTTTATATGGCTCTGTTTGTTTCTACTGGCTTCATCAGAAGACCGATTTCTACCTAATGTCCCTCCTTACTTGGGCTGCAAAAGGATTTTACCTGCACCATCAGAACTTCTCCAAAGGTACTGAAATATTCCTTTAAGTCTTGTTCGGTGGTTTTCCAGGGAAGACCCAAGACTATTAAATCTGAAGTCTTCTGTACTGCTCGTTTCACTTTCACGGCTGATGATGCATCTGTTTCGTCCATTTTTCTCTTATTATCTGAATATAAAGAAGTACATTAGACATCATCCTCAACTCTGGAAATTGCTTCCACTGATTATGAACCACATGGTGTACAATCATAGACTACGATGAGAAAGAGTACAGACTACAAAAGAACACATGCCAGCTGCTGGGAGCTCAGTATTACAATCCATACCCAACTGCTTACAAGAATAAGGACAGAAGAAAGAACAGTCTACATTTAAGTCCTCCTCCAAAACGCCATTTGACTGAGTTAGTTTTGCATTAGTTTACTAAAGTATTATCCAGTAACATTCACAGTCCTATAAGGATGTGGAGAAGACAGGAATTTTTAACAAGAATATTTTGTAAGCAATTTACTTCCTTCCCTTTTTTTTTTTTTGGGGGGGGGGGGATCAAACCATGGCTTGAGAAGCAGCATCTGTGAGTACACAGAGATCCCATTACACCACAGTCTTCGAAGGTCTATATAAGGCTGTAAACCCTCCAAGAATAATGCAAGACTGTCATTAAAGTGCTTGTATGGGTAGAGAGTTAAAAATCTTACTGCGTATCTGAAAACGCAGCAGGGTCAGATCTGCTCTGCAGGACAGATACATGAATAAAATCGCTGAACTTCTGTAAATGAGAGGGTTCAACAGTAATATCGTAGGCATGTTAAATTAGCAGTGACTCACACAGACCTCTTGACTGAAAAAGCAAGCTTGTACAAAAAAGCCAAAGGAACGAAGACAAACCTTTGGGATAATTAACAACATAGACCAGGTTTCCCCATCCGGCTTCCGGCGCGTGCAGAATGCCTTCCACCAGCCGGACCCCCCTCATGCACTGCGACACCGGGTTCCTGTAGCGCAGCCCGCACGCCCCAGGGAACTGGGCGGTCACGGTGGACAGCAGCACGGTGCCGTCGTCCTCCGAGGGGATCTCAATGGGCTCATCGTTCTCGTCCTCCGTCACCCGGATATACTCCGACATTTTTGCTGGAAGTTACTAAAGTATAGGAGAGGGGAGGAAAGCGGGCGTAAGCCATCACCTGGTTTCCCTTGATTCGGTTTTCATCTTTCTAGCCTTAAGGCATAAGCCCATCTGTATTTATTACACAACAGGGTACACCGAAATGCGTTATTCGTTGACGTTAGTGCCTCGGGCCCTGCCGTACCGACAGACACACGGACCAACACCTCGGCCCATCCCGGAGGCTGCGGAGGGACCAGCATCGACGGCTCCCCGAAGTACAGAGGAATGTCCCAGGGCCGCCGCAGCCTTCCCCAGCGGGACCGGGACCGGGACCGGTGACGGGTTGGCGGGCACAGCCCCCCATGGCCCCACC
>NW_008794443.1:2962419-2992022 GCF_000699145.1 Aptenodytes forsteri
CCCAGCGCCTCCCGGGGCAGCTCCCCGGGGCAGGGGCGGCCCGCAAACGTCTGAGAAGGGATCTGCGGAGGCAGAGGAGTGTGCGGGAAACGGAGACTTCCCGGTGTGCAAAAAAAGCCTTACCAAAGGGCAGCGATCCCTCTCTCTCCCATCCCCGTTACCAGAAAGACAAGAATGAGTGCACTTAATTTGTAGCCAAAAAAAGACTTAAAAACAAACAAACCACCAAAACCTCCCACGCTCCTTCTAACAAGCCGTAACCAATGAAGCAGTTTATTCAAGGAAGATGAGGGGTCTCCATCACTAGAGAGAAGTCTACCATGAATGATCTTAGGTGTACCAAGAGCTCTATCAGTTGGGCAGGAGGAGACACCATATGCACCTTAAGATCCCTTTTTCACAGAACACGATGATAGCGTTAGAGATGCTGAGTACAGCATTCACTGCTGTATCTGAGCATCAGCCAGGAAAGTGCCTGCATTTAAGGTTATCTGTAACATTAGCACAGGAGGCAAACCCTCCTGCCAAAAGACACAAATCAGTGATACCAGCTGAGGCATGTTGCCACTTGAATAGCATCTATTCTGCTCTTGGTAGGAAGGGTTCATCCGACATGTCTCTGTCTGCAGATCTCCTGCAGGCATTCCCTGAGGATCTTGGGAAGAACTAGATTAACCAGGCTGACTAATGCAGACAGTTTCATGGCAGCTCAGTTCTGTATATCATATTTAGTGTATTAGTCTGACACCCTCCCCCCCTTCCCTAACAACTTGTTCATCACTCAGAACTGATGTCTTCCTTAATTATTCCAGATGTTGGGGGGGTGGGGTGGTTTGCCTCTCCCCCCTATTCACTGCCCTGCTCTGACCTGGTATAAAACAGGTCAACAAACAATTCTGTAGGATGCTAGAAGTTAAAAAAAAGCTAGTAGTTCTAGCCCTGTCCTTTAATACCTAGTAAGTGTTTGCTATAACATGGCTTAATCCTCTCTAGACCCAATCTTCCTTTACTTAATGGAAAGACTAATGGGTTAAGCCTTATTATACAGTATTACAAATTTCTGAACTCCAAAGCCATTATGGCTAAGGGACACTCATGTTCTTGCTGCCACTTTTCTGATTCTTTAAAAAAAAAAAGTGTGCAGAAGAGCCCATCTACATACAGTTTCCTAAGCTGCAGTCACAGGAAGGACTGCTAGCTGGGCTACCGTGCCAAGCCTTCTCTGCTTGTCTCTCTTACACAAGTCTCTGTCCAAAAGAACCACACTGAGGAGAAAAACAATGGTGGCAGGAACATGGTATTTTCCACCTGGTCTGGTTCCTTTTATAAGGTTAATCATCTGCTTTCAGTAGCATAGCCCTCCAGATAAACACTTTTTTTTTTACTGTTAATACTATAAAGCTATAAATTAGTAACTGTTCTACAGTTTTAATAATTTTGTATCTGGATAATTGCCATTCCACATCTCCAAGTTATTTTATTCTGATAAGGAACATGGTATTTTCCACCTGGTCTGGTTCCTTTTATAAGGTTAATCATCTGCTTTCAGTAGCATAGCCCTCCAGATAAACACTTTTTTTTTTACTGTTAATACTATAAAGCTATAAATTAGTAACTGTTCTACAGTTTTAATAATTTTGTATCTGGATAATTGCCATTCCACATCTCCAAGTTATTTTATTCTGATACTTTAATAATAAGCTTGTCTGGTCCATCAATCACGGTCACATTAGTTACAGATGTCTCTGGTACGACTTGCAACACAATCAGTTTTCATTACAAGATACATATGAACAGGAAGCCACACAGGGTTGTCATTAGCAGAGCTGGAAAGTCCTGCCTGCCATTGTCAGAGAGAAAACAAGTGCACTGCAGAGCTTTCTCTAACCAGCTCTGCTCTGCGAGTTAATCAGTAGATTGGACCACGCTATTGCAAGGAAAATAATTCTACTACTTTCTTCGCCCTCCTGTGTTCCTTTTTGACACTCATCCAGTCCACATGTGGGCCGTGTTCCAAGTGCCCACCTAGGTGGCCTTCCTTGCACCGGTCTCCTAAAAAGAAGTAAAAATAAGTCTTATCAGTAAGGAAAGATGACCGTACTTGCTAGGAAAGGCTAATCCAGTGCCTTGCATTAATGTATTCTGCTGAGTATTTAAGACTCCCACTTCAGTTGCAAAAATTGGCTCCCAGCACCACTGAAACCTAGCCCATCTATGCCTATGTAACTTTAGACTCAGCCTTATCATTTAATTACCATTTTTCAACAGAGTTCTGAGAGAACCTGACTAGACACAGGCTAATGTGATAAGCTCATGCTCCATGTAGGCGTTCCCCTTAAATTCCTACATTTTCTAGTCATCCACAATATACATCCCAAATCCAGTTCTGGTGTTGCCAAGTCGGCACGGAGATAGTCAGCATTGTTTGAACATGCTGTGAAGACTGAGCAGTAATTGCAGCATGTCAACATTGCCTACTGCACCATTTTGAGTCAAAGCTATAGTTTAGCAATCCCACTATTTGAAGAGGTTGTCATGGCATTCAGCCAGAGTGACCTCTATCTAACAAAGCATCTGGTGGTAATTTCACTAATGAGCAGAGTAAGCATCAACCCTGAACTAGATTTCATGCAGGTAAAAGCTTGAAGAGAGCAATGAGCTTGATGCAGCTTGCTGGCTGTAAAACAGACAGGGAAAGAAGGGCAATTATTCACAACAGAGACTTCTGCCCCAAGAGCTTGTTCCTCAGTTTTGGCAACAAACAAGCTTAGAATTAAACAAATGTTACTATCCATATTCTGTAAGCTGGGATTCTTGCAGCAGTTTCCTTCTGTTATTTTGCATTATGATTAGATTTAAGTTAAGCAATTAACAGTAGTATTGCTCTTGAAGTAACTACACCAGTGGGCATACAGCTAGTTAATTCACCAATTCCCTCACACTGGCAATTCGGAGTGCCCATGGGTGTAGACAAATGCAATACCGTGGTACTAGCCATCATGTATATTGACTTAAGTGTGCCCACAGGCACAAAACAAAATGCAATACAATAACTATTTGCTGCTCTAGGTTAAGTGTGCTCATGGGTACAAGCAAACTCAGTGTAATGATCAGCTGTTCACCCTCCCAAAAGCACTTGGGATGAAAAACAACATCAATGGGCATCTAAATATAACCTCATGATAAAAAAACTACACAACTGTGGGTACTGAAAAACATGGAGTGCTTAGGCCTATTTCTAATCACACAGCAGTAAAAAGCAGGAGGATTTAATGAATGATGGCATGCCAGCGTAGTCAGAATCTGGCCTGATTTTGCCAATAGTTAATAAATCCTACCTCTTGCCTTACTCAGTGGAAGTCTTTTTTCAACATCGAGTTTCTCCTGCTTTATTCTGAGTGTAAGGAGGATGAACACAGTTTCCCCTCTCTGAACACGAAACAAGTGTTCTCTGCAGAAAAGTCTGAGCAAATAGAAACGTTAGATTATCTGTGTTGGTTCTCATTCTAAATACATTTAGCAAGGAGAAAAAAAAAAAAAAAAAAGCACGTTATCATCATATCCCTAGGACTGTGCCCTTAAGTAGTCTGCTTCCTTTCAGTCAGTCCCTAGGACTGTACCCTTAAGTAGTCTGCTTCCTTTCAGTCAGCCTTACCCTACTCTTTCATACCTAAGCACAATCTTCTCTACCACATGCACCAAATAAAGCCCACCTTGAACGCAGTTGTCTGAAGGAGCAGGACACCTTTCAGTTTATTTATTTCTCTTTGTAATTTAAAGCCATTTAAGCCTCTAATTAAACAGAGACTATATCATAGAAAAGGAGGCGCTGTTCCCTTGAAGTTACAAGATCAGTAGTATTTCTTTTTTCCTAGCTACAATTGAAAAATCCATTCACACGCAATAGAAGTAGTGCTTTAAAATACTTACTTTTTTCCCCTTTTCCTTTGAAGGAGCTTTCACCACACCCACAGGGACATTTACAATAATTACTTCTTCCCCTCCCCAGAAATACCTACCATAAAGACAGCTTTCCATACAGAAGCACATTATCAACATAAAAATTTACTAATACCTAGCAGCCTAGAAACAACTACTAGAGAAAAGCTTCCCTTAAACAAAATAAGCAGCTTCCACCCATGTAAAGTACCTGGAAAGATCACTTAGTCCATGGTTCTCACAGTAACACTCCTCCTAATCCCCTTAGTTGAAACAGCATCTAAGACTTCATTATAATGCCTGAAATATTTCAGGCAATTTTCCCATGATCCTATAAAGCCGTGATTTCAATTACCTCACTTTTAATCCACCTGAGATGGTTTAGTCGTGTTTCTTAAAGAGGCAGAGTTTCCACGTTCCTTTTGGTTCATGTCCTTATTTACTTAACTCTTCCAAAACTGATTAGAACAGGTGATGTGTTTTTTAATCTCTCAGCAAACACAATCAAAGTCATATTTTTTACATGCTTGGCTCTTGTAAAGACCCGGAAGGACTCAGTGCCCATCAGTCTGGGTCCTTTCAGCCCTAGTAGCTGTTTTGAAAAAAACCTTTGGCCATATTTCCCTAACTGACACAGTACAAAGAGTCACTGCTGCTGCTACTTGTTTTACCACCAGACAGATGTTGAGTGTTAGTGGGACAAGAAACAATCAGAATAGGCAATTAACTTATCTGACAGTGAGGCTGATTAGATTGCATGTCTTTGACGCAGCTGAGGTCAATCATCCAGGTGTGGTGGTGTCCTGGCTGCTACTCAACAAACCCAGCCCCACTATACAAAAGGATCGGCTTGGGTGGGAGCTCTGTTAGGAACTAAAAATGTTATGTAGTAATTGGGACTCCAACAATGATGACAAAAGGCCCCTCTGAGCTCCATAGCTACTGCTGGCAATCGGGTGCTGACTGCTACCTTTGTTTCTGAGCTGTGAACCAGGGTTCAAAGCACAGCAGTGTGTGGTATCTGACATCTCCACCCTCTTGTTTGATTGGTACCTGTGGGAACTGTCAAATGTTTGCATCCTGTACACAGAGAATGCAAAATTAACTTCATTCTGTTTTGTTTGGCAGAATCTCATCAAACCATCTGCAAGTCACCTCCCTTGCCTTTCTGGACCATCCACAGCAGAGCCTGGGAAGAATTTTTGCCTGTGATTCTCAGAGGTATCTAGTCAGTTCCCAGAGCTAAGTTCCTGGTGAAGATGTGCCAGGCATCTTCCAAAGGAATTTGTTGCCTCTTACAGTGTACTGGAGCTGGGATTCAGAGACTTTTTTTGCTAGATTGCGTAGTAACTCCCAGCATAGAAGAGCATGAACTTCTGTCAGCACAAAACCAAAGGACAAAATCCACAGACTGGGAACTGTGCTAAAGAGCTAGCTTCATGTCTATAAAATTGCAAGTGTCAGCGTGTGACAGATCCTAAATACTGAACACAAACATTAGTATTTACACTGGAGGTTGGAAATAGACTCCTTCAAAGGTAAAGACACAGGTGGCTTGGGTAAGATGTAGCAACTATTCCTGTAAGACCTGGAATAGTGTGAAGGACAACTTTGGCAGGATCTGTTCAAAAGCTGTTTTGTCTGGTTTTCCTTCTTTGTTTTTTTCTCTTCTTTCAAGGAGTGGGCAGACAGTCTGGGGTAGTTTTTTGCTGTTTTTGAATGATGCACACTGAAGCAGGAGCTCAAGTATAAGACAGACTGGTTTTAAAATGGTTAGGTTTTACTGCCTGGTGATATTTTTTCGAAGTACATTTACTGAAGATTTATGTAAAATCTATCTTTTGTCTACTTAAAATATGTCAAATGGATGTACAGGGCAAAATTTAATGCATATGGGTTTTCATTATTTTAAATCATTTGCAATATATATGATTTACTATGACATCAGACACTTGTTCTTTGGCTGTCCACGATAAATTGAGGCCCACCCAAATTTCCAGTCTTAGCTATATTTCTGCATTCCCTCCCCCAGTATCTATAATCTCTGTTCTGTGATTCTTCATGTAAATGACTTTCAACAAGGAAAGGAAGAGAACACATAATTTGCCTTAATACAGGTAATTTTGAAAGAGGAGCAAGACCTTTACATGAGAAATAGTTGACAGCTGTGGAAAGGGGCGAACTAATGCTCATAGAACAGAAAGTCATTCTTGATGAGAGTGGCGAGAGCTACTGATCAACCAGATGTGACCAAATGGACTTTTTGTGCAGTTGAAACTGCCAGAGGTGATAGACTTCTATCTTTCTCTTTCTGAATCTTTTCATGTCTTTTTAGTGCCCTTACATTTATAATGCAATTAATCCAACTCTGGCCAGTTAATGTTGTAGGCAACCATTTGGAAAACTGAGGTATTGGGGTAAGCCAGGTTCCCCAAGGTCATTCTGAAAGTCCATAGCCCAGTTTCTCATCCACGGATGTCATCTCAACACCTACTAGGTCAACAGACACTGCTGAGACTCTAATTTCTACTCATGAAATTGAAAGACAGTTAAGTCTGAACGAAACATTGTATTTTTGCAAACTTCCTCCACCCACACTACATATCTCAGTCTTGACACAACTCCCTTCCCGCTCTGTCAAAGGATTTCACTGTTTTAACAATTTCATGCATTATTGCTCATGCATGTAGTTTTAAGAATACATCCCAAATTTGACCTATCTAAAGATTTGTAGCAATTCTGAGCAATATCATAAACTACAGCAACATCCTAAGGCGAATCTTATTTCTGACATCCAGGCTATCTGTCCAATCCCATAGCTACAAGTGTATCTGACAATGCCCATTTATCTCTATTTGCTGTCTTTCCCACAGTGCTAGTCCTAAACCAAACAACAGCACTGCCAACAATCTTAACCCTGAAATCAGAGCAGGGTTAGAGGATGTGGTGGGCCTGCATGTGCTTGCCTTCATTCTAGCTTCCAGTGGCTCTGCCACGATGAGATCCAATTGAGAAAATCTCAGTGTAGTTCTGATTTATGTGCAAGAGTGCAGAGGAGAGCAGAAGCTTTTAGTATCTTGGGAAGCAGTTAGGAATTAAGGCCAAAGAAAGGACAGTCATGTCAATTACATCCTAAAAAAAGAAAACTTAAGTGAAAGTCCTGGCTCCTGAACTGTTTCTGGGTTGGCAGATGTTCACAGTTCTCTTGGCAGATACTGTAGAAAGCTCATGGGCCCATTTAGAGCCCCTCCCTTACACAATGGCATCAGTTTTACAATTTTGAGGGAGGCCTAGTCGGGCTGTGATATTTCAGCATTTTTCCTGAAATAAAATTAGGGAATGCATTTAATATTTTAACATCTCTGATGATCTCTTGTCAGGAATCTCCACTGAACCCAGCACTTCACTCCAGATGTGGCTGAGGGAAGAAAATCTCATGCGAAGTGCAAGGCTGACACCTGGAGGGGACTGCTGAGATGCAGCTAGGAGAGTGGAGGAGTTAGGGATTCTGCAACACACAGCTTGGGTTAGGAAAGCTCAGAGGGGGTGGCAAGATCCCAGGTTTTGGAACTGCTCTTTTCTAGTGAAGGGGTGCTTTAGATATTCTTTCCTCTCCCCTTTTCCAACAATAAAGAAAAATCCAGATTTCTGTTTCAGATTTTCCACGTCTATTTTCAGGAGTGGAGAAGAACACAGAAGCAAACTCTGTGTCATCCAGTTATTCACTTCTTCCATGTTCAGGAATATTTGGATCAAAACTTACCTTGCTCAATAAGCTGCTACAAATAATGCAAGGTTATTTTTTCAGTTGATTAGTCTAATGTATTTGAATTGCTGCATATCAGACTTCCTGCTGCTTTACCATTTGTGTAACTCTGTACTGTGTGTTTCTGGAGTACAGACTTGCAGGGCAATTCCTACTGTCAAAGCTGCAGCTGGAAGATTTGGCATTAGGTAGAGCTTGTTCTTTTCATGTCTGGCTCTGCCAGCACCCACGGTGAGGCTTTTCTTGAAGCTGATCCTAATCAAGGACTGCACGGCAATTTCTGGGACAAAGTCTTCATGCTTTTGGAAGTTTGCTTTCCAGCCTGGCAATCACCCATTCATAGCACTTACTCAAACCTTTTCAGTAATCTCTCTTCTCTGCCAGGAATTGTCTCAGTATTTGTGAATGCTGGTTTTCCTTGATCTAATTTTAGAATATGTTAATAACTGCACTATTTACTGTGCTGGCATTACCATACACTTAGTACCTCACGAATGCAAAGATTATATGTCCATTAAATCTCCTTAATTCTCTTTGTCATTGCCAGTGTGGTTCCAATCATCGTAAACTTTGCTTAGCAGTGAATAGTTGTTTATGGAAATTAAAAAAAAAAACAACCAACAACCCAACAACTAACAGTTATTTTCAGAACTCTTACATGCACTTCTACTAATCCACCCGCAGTATACCTCCCTGAGTCTCCATACGTCTTCACTGGTGTACCTCAATGCTGACTGACTGCGTATCTTTCTCTTCTAGCCTTCAGACTGCTAAAATATCACCAATATTCAGTTCATCCTGATGAGCATACTAAACTACTCCATACATTCCCCGCCCAGACCAGCAGAATGGGTGAGCCATGAAAATACTTGCTCCAGTCTGGGGAGTAGAAGAGAGGCACGTTGCCAACTTCAGTAGCAGCACAGGACATTCGGTGTGCTGGAGGTGCTTCTTTTCAGCCCAGAGACCTGGAAAGTCTTAATACCATCTCTGTGGCTACTGTTTCTTCAGTGCTTCTCATTAACTGTGGCATGACTCTAAAGAGGCAGTAACATCTTTCTCCCTTCTCCACCCCAACAATATTGCCAACGCTGGATTGCCAGTTATGCTGAATTATACTGGACCACTTGTGGTTATTCAGTGATGTAGACAAATACCAATTCAAGATCAAGGGTGAACCCTGGCCACTAAACTTGTTTAACTTGTGACTCATTCCAGACTTAAAACCTGGCTCTTGCTGACATTTTATTAACCCAATTTGTCATCCTCCTAACCCCCATTATCCAACCCAGGCAGATTATTTACTTTGAAAAGACGTGTAGATAGCTTCCATGCGAATCATAAGTAGATCCAGGTGCCATAGCTAGATTCCAGAGGGAGCTATAGTCATGAGATACATGTGCTGGTAAAATAACTTCTATCCTAGATACTTTGAAACTCAGTGACATTCTCCCTGTTTAGATATTGTCTGGACTCTCATTCCTGCAAAGCAGCCCAGCACCAATATGGTTAAATGTCTAAGTACATACCTTCAGGCCTGTGCGTGGTCCCAAAGAGATCAGCAAAGGTAAATTTAAGCATATACTTAAAGTTAAGCACATGCTAAAATATACTCTTGCTTTGGAGTCAGAATCAGTGACTACCCCCTCCTAAGCAACTCCCTTTGAATCTTTGCATTTGTCCCAAAATAAAGCATTCAAGTCAAGAATTAGCTTGCTGTCTTCCAGAGAATTCGTCATTTCCAGTTTGCAAGCTTGAGGAGAGAAATCCAGGAAGCATCAATAAATCCACGTTGACAGCGGAGTAAAGAGCTGCAAAAGGAGTAACCTGTCAGTGTAATGTGACTTAATTTCTCAGAGAAAGATCCTTTTTATAGATGAAATAAAAATGCCAGCAAAGTCAAATAGCAGGAAGTGTCACACTTGACTGTCTCAGTAGGACAAAAAATAAATAAAAAGAAGGCAAGGTAAATGACATGGTTTTACATTTAGCAAGGGAAGTAATAACTTACACTGAGAATAATAACATACACTGTGAATCTGTGCACAGCAACCTGAGTATGCCGAAGGTGTGTGTTCCCACATAACGTTCATTTAATCTACACATTTTTACTTAGACAAAATGAAGGTTGTGTGCCAGGGAGTTTAAAGATTGGGTGAGATTCACAGTTTGGACATGAGGGGGCAGTCTTACCTACAGTTTATTGATGGCAAAACTCTGCTGTGTAATATCGAGGCAGGGTCATTACAGGCAGTTTGGTTTGGCCTCCCAAGTTGCAATGTCAAGATCTGCAGCTTTGTCCCTTTCTAAACAAGGGACCCATCCAGGCTTTTCAGATTTCCTTATTCAAAGGGTGAGCACTGTCCCTTTAAATAAGCACAGAGATCTCAGTCCAAATGGGGAATGAAGCCCAGGCTCCCAACAGTTATGAAACCTTCGTTTTAGAGCTTGCAGGCTTAGGGGCTGCTGCTACACTCCGAGGTTAATAATCAGTTTTAATATTCACTTAGGGGGCTGTAAAAAAGAATGAAAATTTCCTAATTTGAAAATGGACTTGATTGGCAGCTTTATTATCTCTGTAAGGTGCGTGGCATTCCACACAATCAAGTCATTTTTTAAAATAATCTCACTGCTTAAGTTGTACATGCTGCTAATTGCATTTTAATAAGTCTCTTTAAAATCTTTCCATATTTTTTAATATCCTAATATTAGATAAGTGATTGCTGGGGACACTGGAGGGCACTGAAGTTTATAGAAAGAGAAACACCATAATGAAGCTTTATTGGGATGGCATCACCAAACAATTGCTGTGATAGCAACACTCCCAAGCTTGGAAAAGTGCCAGACATTCCCCCCCTGGAACTGACTCAGACACTAGCCTCTCTGGCTCAGGACTGACGCAGAAAATGGATGCTTTCTGGCTCATAAAATGGCCTCTTTCCGGCTTGGAAATGACTGAGGAACTGTCCACTTTTGATTTGGAAAGGACTTGGAAACTGGTCTTTCTCCATTGAACGATGACTTCGAAACGCACCTTTTTTTTTTTTACTTGATTCTGGATTGAAACTATAAAAGTGTTGTTTTAAATTTGGCCAGGACTAAACAGAAAGAAGAAAGATTTTTTTTTACCAGCTTTATGCAATAGCAGAGATTGTGAAAGGCTTCAATGGGAATTAGAAAACCGAGGCTGCAAGTAGAATAGATGAACTTTCCATCTCGAAGATCAAACCCACTTAAAATGAGTGTATTTGGAAAAAAACTACTATGGTGTGGGGTTATTGGGTGTCTATATCTCACACAGAGGACATGGAGCATTATCCAAGAACACCAATAGCAATCCAGACTTAATCGCTCTAAAATTAAAAACCAACCAAACAAAAAACCCACCAAAAAACTCAAACGACAGTGGGACCGAACTGACAAACTCCAGATTCAAGCACCTCAAACAACAGAGAACTTCAAACTCAGATTCAGGCTGGATCCTGCATGTGTATCCACAGGGTCAGCTATTGCAGCAGTTACAAGCCAGTGGTGCAAGAAGGTGCTCCACAACATTTCATGTGCAGAGTCCAATGTTTTCTGTGGAAAGTCTGCCTTTAGATTCAGTGCTGTGCTCCCTATATATTTCAGTTGTGTTTCTCCAAATTATGACTGTTGGGCAACTAATGTCACTTTCAGTGTAATTTAACAGCATCATCCATGGTGGGGGGGAAGGAAAAATATAATCCCAAATTAGTGTGTAACTGGCTTCTAGGGAACTTGACTGGGATAAAGGGACTTTTTTTTGCCAAAACAGAATGATGATGCCAAATCTTACATTACTTCCCTGGGCAGCCTGTTCCAATGCTTGACAACCCTTTCCGTGAGAACAATAGTGACTTTAATGTATTGCGTACTCTTATATGTTTTTTTCCCCTAAGTCTCATCTTCTGAAATCATACTATAATAAATCACAATGTCAGCTCTGGTTTAAAAAAATCAAGCTTCTAGCAGTTCACTATTAGTAAAGAAAACCAGAAAAAATGTTCTATCTTCTTGAAGATTCAAAACCTAGGAAACACATACAGAGAATCCATAACTGTTTTTTTTTTTTTCCTTTCAAGTCTCATAATACTTAAGTAAAGTTGGTTTTTGGAACCCAACTATGAGTTTTAATACTTGAAATGGGCAATACTGATATAAACATCTTGCAGTAGTTTGTTTGAAAGTGAGCCATTTTCTGACTAACTGAAGATCTGTTTGTCTATCCATGTGTTTCTTCTGTACATCATCAGAGAATCCTTGGACTCGGTCCATCATATCTTTAGGTCTGATCTTATTCCCACTGAAATCCAAAGGAGTTCTGCCACTGACTTCCAGTTAAAAATGGATCAAGCCCAATTTTACCATATAGTCTGAATAAGAATAGTTTGCCTATTAATACTAAATTTCTTATTACTAGTCGTGTATCTTTCTAGTTTGAAGGTGTATGAGATGCCACTGTAGACAAACCAATGTCTCTGACATTAGCCATGAGATAGAAAAGAGTTGTCAGTTTACAAAATTTCCTGTCTTCCTCTCTTCTTCCCCCCCCCCCCCCCCCCCTCTCTGAAATAAGAGCAGAAGGTCTTGTTTCACACTGACAGGCTGGGAGGCACATGTTCAGCGAACTTCTGCACAGGAAGTAAATGTCCAGGTCATATTTATCCCTTTTTATGTGGTTCTTTTAATCCCCCAGATTGGGTTTCAGAAGAGTTTTACAGTTTCAGTTTTACAAAGCAAACCTTCCTTTAATGTTGGCATTTTAAAGAAAAAGCTTCAGTCAAAACATGTGTGTTTTACATCAGCCAGATGTGACGTTTGGGGGAGTGGGCCACAATGTGGCAGCCAGCTCCACTGCCAGAGCTGGCTGGGTTGGTGTTGGACATCGAATGGGAGCTACTGGTCCCAGGTTGGGGAATCAGCCTCCTGGCTCTCTCACCCAGTGCAAAAAATTATAAAAATGATAATAATGATAATAAAAAAAGTCCCTGAGCAAATTAAAGATCAGAGCATGGCCAGCATTGCTATGACTTGCATCCCAGTGGCCCATGTGGCCACATTTGAGAGCACAACCCTGCTGTGCACAGACCTGCTGTGTACAGGCCTGTACACCCAGAAATATATTCTTGGCTAAAAACAGTTAAATTAAAGTGACATAAGAGGTGTTAAAGGCAGCAGAGGCACACCAACATGTCTACAACACTGCACCAGCAGTCAGTGGCTACTCCAAAAATAAAACCTGTCTCTGTATAACTTCCATTGAACATCACTGTCCCTGTAACCTGCTGTTTCCAGGACCTCATTTTTGTCATTTGAATTGAAAAATAAATGAACAACAAAATGCAGGAATCTGTTACCTTTCTCCAGGGCTTACCAGACAGCCATGCTAGGGGGGGGCAGGTCCTGTTTTCAGCTGTCCTCTCTAAATTGGGGCCAGCTGTGACAGGGTGGGGTCTTTTCTTCTACCTTCAAAAGCCCTTCCTGGAAGTATTGCCTCAGTGTGGCTGGGGTTTACACCAGAGAGATGTTTTTTGGTAGCTAGTGCTGTGTCTGGGCCACCTTGGAGACTGTGTCTGTGTGAGGCTAAGGTGGAGATGCCTGTTTCAGGGGGCCCCCTAGGTGGCCGCCATTTCCCTCCATTTTTGCCAGTCCAGCAGGCAGCTGCCAGTACCACAGCACAAGCAAGCATTGGCCTCCTGCCATGGGTGTCTTGCATCATTGTCCAGGCAGCAGTACCTGGCCTTGTCCTCTACATGGTGCCATGCTGGTACCTCAGTAAGTCGGGATTGGGGCACGCTGTTCCCCCGGCTGCCATTTTGTGACTGTCGGAGCCCTCTGAGTGGCTCCTCAGGGATTGTTGCTGCTCTGGGCTGGGGCAGTTGAGGAAGAGCTGAGGCAGAACTGAGAAATCCTAGGCCTAAAAATTAATCTTATCATTGCGTGTGGCCTCCAGACTCCTCAGACAACGGGTGTCTTGCCCTCCCTGCGCTGCCTCCTCACAGGTCTCTGACTTTCCTTGGGCAGAAGGCCCCTGAGGGAGAACCTTCTGGAGGCAGCCTGTGGCAAGCTCACCACAGCATCACTTCGGGACAGCCTGAGGAGAGACTTCTTCCAGAAACACCACTGCTGGTGTCACACCACACTTGGTGACACCCGGGACAGACTTGGGGAGGTTCGGCTGCTGTGAAGGACCTGCCTGTGTGGCACAGGCAGCCATTGGGGAAGCAGCTCTGTGCCTCTGCTCCTCCACCAGCAACGGGTGAGTATTTGCTCTATTTCCAAAAAATGCATCCCCACTTAAGCACCTTTTCTTGATCAGTAAGCTGCAGGGCTGGCTTTTGAATCCTCTGAAATAACAGCTGTGGTCTCTTGAGTTGACACCATTAATTTTTTACTTTAAGTTTTGTGTCAATCCAAGGTCACTGGCCTCCAGGCCTGGGCTCTTCATTGATCTCCTTGAGTGATATAAATAGGTTTTCAACAGAGTTGCCTGCTTTCCTGACTGTAGCTAGGTATAGATTTTGTTTTTACTGTGGCTAAATGGTATGGTCAGATGGCTTGCAGTAAATTTGGCAGGGGGTTAATTTAATGTCCTGGAGTCTGTGTTACTGGATGGAGTTGGGCCGGAGTATGTTGTTTCTCTGGGGTGAATTTGAAGTAGGTATATATTATAAGCTATTCTGTACAATATATCTCTTCATAATATGCTTGAGAAGAGCCTGTAAGACTGGCTTATCCCTTTGTGAGGAGCTGGATTGAGCAGGATGGTATTTAGGCATTGGGATTACCTGGATGGTGCACTGGGCTGGAACAACTGGCTGCCTCTTTTCCTGGGAGCAGGTGAAATGCCATAAAGACAAGGAAACTTGGGTATGATATGCTTTGACTGGATTAGTATAAGCTTTTTGGACTGACCATACCAAGGCTGAAATGTCTTTTAGAGGGTTTAGCAGGCACTTTTTTTGGTGGAAACATATTTTGCTCTCAGAGTTGGTTGGATTTGTGTAAGTATGCTACAATTTTTTACTCAACCCATGTGCCCCCATTTCTCTTTGGCTGGTAAATGTCTTGATAGATAACACAAAGAAATAAATATAAACATATGTGGTTGTGTTTTTTCTTTTGAAGTGCATGAGTATTGAGAACCTGATTGTTATTTATTCTTGGCTGTTCCTCTTATCCCTACTCCAGCTTTTTCCATCTTGTTAATTGACATGGTTGCTATCAGGTTCTACATAGCATTTTTTAAGGCCCTCTGACAGAAGTTAAACTTAAGCTGATACAAGTGGCAGAGATTTGTGAAGCTATCTTTTGGAAGTGCCAATTACCAGCAGTTTTGTCTGATACCACTTGTATGTATAGCTCTTTACCATCTCTGTAAAGTGGTGTTGAAAATGAGGAACAGCAGGCTAAACTTTTTTCCCCGACGTGGATTAACATCTGACCAAATTCTTGGCTGAAAACTACTCTATCAGGTGAAAGAAACAAAACCAAAACTGTTATGATAGGAAATAGCCTAATACACAACAAACATTGACTCCCCTTTCAGACCACTTGCTCCTTATGGAGTAGGAAGACAGCCATAGTGTGACTGACTGATGTAGGAAGAAGGGAAGGTGGCTTTCCCTCATCCCTTCAGATCACAAAACTCATATGACTAGGAGGAAAGTCTAACAGATGTGGCAGAAATTTAGGAAATAAAGGATTAGTCCTGACTTTGCCACATATTGTCTATGTGACTGGGTCCATTTCATTCAATTTGCCATTTGCCTGGCTTTCCTGTGCAACAATCGTATGATGCAGAGAGGTAATAGGAAAAAAAAAATCCATCAGTAGCTGTGAGGCACTCGGCTGCTGTGGTCAGATAAGTACCACAGTGAAGGAAACTCCTCTAAGTATCTATTAAGGACAGCACTTCACAGGGCTATTGCCCCTTCTATCCAAGGTGCATGAAGTGTTCCATCAATGTTACTCATATTCCTTCAATACTCCTGAGAAGCAACGCATTATAAATCCCATTTTACAGATGGGCGAACTGACTTTTCCCCAAGTCCCAGAGTGGTTCAGTGACAGAGCTGGGAATGGAACCATTAGACATTTTCCTCTTCATGACAGCTCTGTACAATCCTGGGACTCATTTATTTTCCATATTAAAAAAGAAGTAAACAAGTATTTTCTTTGAGACCCGCTGAGGATGGGGGATTGGGGAAAAAATGGAAGTAAAATTAAAAATAAAATTACATAAGTCCCCACTGGCCCTGAGTTGTCCAGTCTCCTTTACATTCACGCTTCTCTTTGTTATGTTTCCTTGAAGTTGAACCTCCCTAGAGAAGGGAACCTCAGAGTTTCTGGTACTGGGAAGAAATGCTTCAAGAAAAAGAAAAATAATCGCAGCTGCAATGTTAAAAATAAGAAGCTAATCAAAGGCAGCCCATGTGGGCGCCACTTTCATCTCTCATCTTCAAAGAGGTGCAAACAAACATTGTCGGCGTGCCAAGCAGCAGCCTCAGCGGCTGATGATCCCATTACTCCTCCAGCGTCCACCCTCCCCTTCCATGCTGCTGAGCCTGTAGGCATGGGACTCCAGGATCACTGCCAAGGTGGGAACCTCTAGTCACCAGAGGGGAAGCCACATATGGAATTCCTCTGTGGATCCAAATTATTTCATAACAAACATACTTGTGCCCTGTAGATCATTCCTTGTACTATTGCCTTTAGAGTCTTTCTAGTAACAATAATAGCATCTCTCATTCCCTGAGATGCTGAAAAGCCTCTAGATCAGAGGTTTTGTTCTGGTGTTTTGGGGGGTTTTGTTTTCCAAAGATTGGGTTATTATTAAAAATAATATCCAGGCTCTGATGAAATCCAGATGTACTTAGTGCAGTGGAAGAGTGTGGGTTAGTAGTTAAAGTGGTGGCACTTGGGGAATTTGCAGTACTGGTTCTTTGCCCAGCACTCTTGAGAACTTGCCTTGACATCAATGCAGCTAATATAGTTGTGGCTCAGTTTACCTGAGTTTACTTGCCTTGACATAAGCCTGGCTGTTCCTGCACACCCTAATGCAGTCCATGTCATAATAAGCTAACTATCTCTGAACAAGCCAGTTAAAGTACCAAAATCAACATATAGTGTGATGCTCTGCCTGGGCTAATACAACTTCATAGCAGAGTAATCTTAAGTGTGGTAATACTGCTACATTGCTCCTACTTTCAGGATGAGAGCATTCAAAGAAAACTTGGGTCTCTGTATATGTATTGTATGGCGCAACATAGGGTAATCTATCTCAGATTAAGAGGCCAAAGGATAAATAAGGTAAGGGGACTGAACTCTTCCCCAATACTGAGATTTTCAGTGGATGAGTGAGAGTGAAAAAAGATAATTTGTCTGTTTATATCGCCTTGCTTTGTTCAGGGCACGAGTGAAACATTGCTCATGAATACTGACCTCCTACAGAGAGAATCCTATGGGATGAGGCTGTAAGAGACCCATTCAACTCCTGGGCTCTGCCACTGCTCTTGTGAGAACTCTTAGGCTGCTTCACCAGCTGCAAAACCCTGATGTTTTAGATAAATGACTTTGAAAGCCATAGATTAAAAGAACTAGGTATTATTTCTCGGAATTAAACTGCATCTTGATGCTGCCAGAATCTTGGCAGAGAAGATGCCTTTACCACTTTGTACCTGTCTGGGGCTTTCCTGCTCTGTTAACCTCATGAGCAACATTACAGTAGCTGCAAGAACAGTTCACTGGTGCGGTCATCCACCCACGTAAGCTCTGTGGGGCCTGCCCTGTGTTCACAAGGAAAGACTGGGAGATGGAGGGGAGGGAGTAGAATTGGATCCAGTTCATCATAATGAGGAAAGCCTGTCCCAGCCAGGGAAGGATTCAATTAGGAGGCCGGAGGAATATGGATGATACAGGGAGGGCACCAGGACATCTGGGGCTGCCACTGCTAGCAAGAATAAAGGTGCTTTGCATAAGAACAGGATGCAATCATAAGGGAAGAGAAATCTGCTCCCAAGTAGCACTGATTCCCCCTCCCCTCTACAGTGCACAACAAGGTACAGATTAGACCATTACACCCAGGGGAAGCCACAGAGTCGCACTCTCTTTTTCATGGACAGTAGCAGGAAATCGGTGGATTGGAACCAAATGAGAAGCCTGACTCAAAACAGATGTGACCCCAGGGAGATCAGAAATGCAGAGATGTTTTTGCTTTGACACATCCGCCAGTGTTGAGGGTGGGGGAAGGCAGAGGGTGGCAGCAGCCGATTAGATGCTGCTGGATTGTATCATGCTGGTAACAGGCCGGCTAGGTTTCAACGCAAAAAATTATAGGAGACCATTCTACTGCTACAAAGTCAAAACCATGAATGTATCCCAAATTTTAGCTGGCTCATCACCTGCTTAAGCAGCAAGACTTTGATCTGGGACCTTCACAGACGCATTCCTTGAGTTAACTACATCTGTAGGCTACAGCCTCTCTTCTGATCAAGCACTGCTGACCAAAGGTACCCTCTGTTCCCATTCAGCCTACTTCATAAAATAACTTGAGTCTGTTTGGATGGGGAAACGGAAAAATTAAAGCATAGAAATATGGTGACATGTGCTATGAAGTCCATTTTAAGTACGAACACCAAAAACACCACTCTGTGTGGCTGGATTTTAGCTTAGCTCTTCTGTGTCTAATTCTGATACCTTGCTTAATGGTAATTTATTTTCAAACCTCAGGAGACAGTGATGAGAGTAGAATTGAACTGGATGGACATTTTGCTTAAAGATCCATGATAAAGTCCTATGATTAGGTGAGATTTTTTTTTTACTTGCATGAGTCAAAGGCAAGTTCTGACATCAATAATCTCCAAAAGAAGTCTGAAATTCTATCACTGTAAAGGCTCTGAAGTCAAGTCAGTACAAAGTAATCCAATGTATTCATTCATTTTCAGATCTCATGATTATAAAAGCCTGATGCGTGAGGTTTTTGCTTATTTGATTCTGGTAATAATGAAATGAAATGACGGGAAATCAGTTTCTACCCTGGCGCTCTCACTCAGTCTCCTCCTTCATCCTCTCTGTCTAAACAAGGACTCCAGAATTAACTTCAGTTAGCATTAAATTCTTTCAGAGGCCTTGAAGACAGTGATCAGTGTGTCCTTTATTTTGTGCCAGGCCACAGGACATTTGTAACAGAAAGGCAAAATCCCTTTTCTTCCCAGCTGCTGCCTTAGATGGAACAGTTAGTTGGTGAATTACCCTGAGAGAGGAAAAGCCTGCAGGAGATCAGTGTATTTCACAAGGAACCACTAAGTCATGGAGGCCTTCTCTTGGTCCAATACCAGCACAGACTGTTGGCCCTTAGGGGACTGCCTACCCTTATGCAAATACTATTGTCAGATTTCATCTGTTAATTATGAATATTTCTGCAGGTGAAGCTGTTGCTTTTCTACTATTCTTAGGGAGCCTGCACCTAGTCAGTGTCTGCTGAAATCTACCACTGTTTTTCTGCTGAAATCTACCACTGTTTTTCTGCTGACTTTTGTAGACTTTGGGACAGGAGGTTTCTGCTGAGCCTAGCAAATAATTCTGTCCTGTTATATCTGTCCCACCAGCTGGGAGGGGCTGGCAAATCAAGAAGGGCTTATCAGTAAGAGCAGGAAGAAGCCAAATCCTTTCTTTCTTTGTGCCATCTAAACATCAGGCATCTGAAGGACAAATGCTCCACTGTTTTGACCGGGTAGAGTTTTGCACTCTTTTAGCATGGGTGTAAATGTGAAGTTTAGGGGGAGGAATCGGGCAGAGTGGAACTGGGTGAACTGGGAAGAAGCCTGTGTCTGCCTACAGAATGTCTCTGGCATCAGAATGAACCTAGGCATCATCCAGGAGGAGTCTGAGATGCAGTGAATATGGACCTAATGATACAACAGGAGCATGTTGCTGGAGACCCTGTCAGCACTCTCATGCTTTACAACTATATCTGACCCCTCCCGGGGATGGAGGGTGAGTTTCTGGTTTACATTAGCCCAGATGAGATGCAGTGTTGACAGGACTCAGCAAGGTTTGCAGTGGAGTTTTGTTAGCTGGCCACCCCAAGCAGTAACAGAACCACGCATGGGAGAGTGTTGCCAACTGGGTACCTTATAAAGCAGGCCGAGGGTGCAGCTTCTCGAATGATGGAACAGAACCTCCTCCTCCCCCTTTCCCAGATGCTTCAATGATTGTAGCCCACAAAACCAAAATAGCTGTCAAAGAACAAGCTGGATTTCATTTTGCTGGTGGTAGTGTCTGCACGGTGTTTCATTCCCCAGTGTGAAGGGCAGAAAGTCCCCAGTTTGTTTTCTCAGTCCCAAAAGGAATGAGTTTATAGGCATAAGAGTCACAGAAATTCCTATGTGCAGCAGAGAATGCTGTCCTGGTGCATCGGTGAGACAGTAGGAAGCGCTGCAGACTCGTAAAGACTGTTTTGTTGCTGGAAGGTGCAGTGGGACAGGAGAGTGTGGTCTCTGAAAATGTGTATTCCGCATTCTTAGCTCACTCTGCAGAATCCTTGATAAGGATTACCCCTGAAGGTAAGCAAGTTTCTCCAGGCTGGATCTATTTGACTCCTTGTTAAGTCACAGATGAAAAAAGTCTGAACAGTGGGACGTGGTCTGACCCTTTATGTTCCTAATACCCTGGCAGAGTTTGAGCTGCACTGGAAATAGGGGATGTTTCTGAAATTAGAGTCTTTGAGGCCCGAGGAGGAACAGGGTCTGAAGTTGAGAGAAGACTAAATAATCTGCAAAGCAGTGCACTAAAGAGAGAAAACCCTTTACTTTCCTGAAGAAAATGAAAATTGGCTCCTCAGTGAGGCACTTTCCAACCAGTTTGCATAACCCTTGCTTGGAAGCTAAACAGAATTGACCAACTTGTGATTTATGACAACTTCCTTTGGCATGTGCTCCAGTCTTTTTGCACCATTGCCATGGCAGCAAAGGAATTATTTATTTGTCCAGCTACCTCGCCGCATCCTGGTCTTCCATTGGAGACAAGGGCGGACCTGATTCAAAATGGCAAGGAAAGCTACTTAGCACTTAGGAAATTGGAGGTCAAATGTCATCTTTTCCTATTCTTCTGCCTCTTGCACATTATCATTTCAGACTGAGAAGGCAAAGCTGTGCAGAATCACTCCTTACATTTAGAAAGCTGCGTTTATCTGAGGGTCTTAAGAGCTTCATAAAGCACAACCTCATACCGTTGTTTATCCATAGATAGTGTGCAAAAGTCTAAAGTCATGGACTTGCTCTGAAGAATTTACAGTCTAAAACCCCAAATTTTAGGATGTATTAATGCGAGGTGTCAGTCACCACGGTTACATTAAGAGTAAAAGTCCATGTGCTAAAGTACGGGTTTCTTACTAAATTGACATGGTAGTCTATTGTGCCTGTTTGGACAAGGACCATGGCAATGCTTAATTGGACCCTCCATGCTCAACCTGGTTTTGAGATGTTTCTAACAGCTTTCCTGAAGCTCCATGTCTTTTTCATAGCAGTAAGGGAAGCTTAAGGTTTTCCACTGCTTTTTCATGCCCCTGTTCCACCCTCGTAGTTGTGCCCCCAGAACGTTTGTGGGACTACTGGGTAGGCTAATTCAGTTATGTAAGCTAAAGTAAACCCATTTTAGGGAAAAGGGTTATTTCTGATGAGTTTATTGATGCGGTTTACTGTGTGGTTTCATAAGCAGTGTTTTGGCAAAATTGAGGCAGCAGTAGAAGGCATTTGATGAGCTATGTGAACATTGTGTCGTGGCCACAATATATTCAGTAAAACTGCCTTGATGTCAGCAAGCTGTAGACGGTGAGTGTATCTACAGTAGCCCATGATAACTCAGAATAAGTCAGTGAGCAGAATGAGCAACTGGACAGTGAGATGGGAATCCTGTAAAAGAATTGAAAGGGCCAAGACCAGATTTTCAAGAACAGGCAAGTAAATTAATGCATCCTGCATATCGGTTGTATTTACATGTGTGATTATCTAATTAGTGTATAAATGCATCTTCTTGATATGTTCCAGCCAGTGGGTAAGGGTTAGAGAGTCTGTCTAGTGTTGTGTTGCAATGGGTTGGTTATGAAATAATTATCTCAACAGATATATATAGTGAGGTCCTGCTTTTCTTAGAGGCTAGATAGATGCCTCCTAAGAGTTTTTGCTGAGAACTCAAGCCCTCTTTTTGTCAAATGTAAGCTATGTATTTAGTATAAAGCAATGTGTGGATGTTTAGTAAAGGGTCAGGGTATAGGGTGCAACTTCTTTGAGATGAGATCCCAGGAGGTCTGGCAAAAAAAAAGTTTCCCCTTCCAAGTCTGTGTTGTCTTGCTGCTACATTTATAAATGCAGTAAGCTTCAATAGCAATGTTGGTAGTGTTTACCTCAGGACTAATGTATTCCTGGCTAGGTAACATCAATGTATATTTGTTCAGGATATATACCTTGATCTTCTGTAGACTCCTTCCAATCTTTCCCTTTCTCTCTTCTCCTCTCTCCCTGCAACAAATACCCACACACAGTGCCCTTAACAGGACTGTGGGTCATGCTTTCTGGATCCATAATCCTATCCTGCTCATTGTTTGCTTGGAGCTGCATAGATCATCTTTTTTAATCTCTTTACATAAAGCTGTGGTGAAAGTTTCTGTGTTTCTCTGGCCTATGTGGTCTGAGCATAATGGATTTTCTGTTTATGCACAGCCAGCCACTGTTAAATGAGCAGCACAAACTCAAGAGAGTAAAAAAGGGTACAGGAATTTGGAACTAATTTTTAAGGGAGTAGATGAAGGGAGCTGCAAAGCCAGGGAGTGTTCACTCTCCAAAACAAGGGGTCTCTTCCTTTTCTGTAATGTGGGATTGAAGAGAGAGAGGGGTGTGACATGCTAAACACTAAGAATGAAATTCAAGACTAGCTCTTGAATCCCTGTATACAAGCACACAATGGCTAATATGTGATAAAAGCGGGGTTTGCATATGTCCAGGAGCTTCAAGTTTATTTGAGGCTTCATCTGTTTTTAAAAACCCCATTCCTCTGAAATAATAGCTTTTATTCAATGGCTCTCACTTCACCCTTTGGGGTCAAACCCTTGCTTGGGTGTACTGAATTTACTTATGTGATCAGGCCTTTTATTATGGTTCTTGACTACTGACATAAAGCCTTTGGGATCAAAATGAAGCAAGCCTTCCTTACCAGCTGTGGTCCAAGTTCTCACATGGGCCAGAAACTGCTGTTCAAACAGTGATGATGAGATACCTGGGTTTTCCCTTCCGTAATGTATTAACATCATGAATGAATTACTAGGAGCAACAATTTCAGAGAAAATGGCTCTGTGATTCCCAGCTGTTACTGCACGCGTGGATTTTAGAGTGGAATGGGTTAACTCAGGGATTCTCAGCTGTTTTTGACAGGCAGCCACTGTGCTGGGATAATGGTGTCAAAAAACAAGCTGAGTTGGGATGCTCCTTGAAATAGGCAGACCAGGCATCCTTGAGGAAGGGTTGATGATGGGGTCAGATAATTCACTCTTTGTGTTAATTCTTCTCTTTGGAGCCAAGGAACAAGTCTGTTAAAATGTTTGCCCAATACTTTGGGGCCAGCAGTTATAATCACACTTATTCTAATACATACCCATACACTTGGTGACTCAGTGATGCAAATCTGTTTGACTACTTCCAGAGGGGTTTGCAGCAGAGGGTGGCAGAGGAGGAGACAATCTAATCTCTGGGTTTGAGCCCAAGGGTGAGATTTCTGCTCCTTTACATATCCTTGCAACTGTGATGGACTTCAGTGGGAGCCTGGATTTTGCTTTTGGTTTAGCTGCGGCTCTTCAGCGAGACCTGACCGAAGTTCTTCACTGAGACAATGTAATTGGGACATAAGTGAATTCCAGTCAGTTCGGGAAACACATCCTTTCAGTTCCTGAAAACATGCTATTATTAATTAACGAGCGCAAATACTAAGGGGGCCGCACGCCTTTCGTTCGTTGGTCTCAGACTTGTGTCTCTCCATTCGTCTCTTCTTGCTAAATTTTTCAGTGTTTTTAACATCAGACTGATGTTACGTATAATTACCAACTTTGCACCAAAATTATATTTGACATGGCTTGTGTGGGAAATTAAAGCATTTCAGAGACTACAAATTCACCTGGGAAGATGAGCCAGGCAAGACAAGGCAGCGCAGAGTGGAAGTAATTTGAATATTACATGTGCCCTCCTGAAAATGCCAAAATCATTTAAATTGCTAGAAAGGATATTTTCCCTAATTAGCTGTGTGTGCTGGAGGGTTCATAATAATGCACTGGATGTGGAAGAATGGACTGGCAGAACAGAGGCTGCCTGTGCACCGCAGGGGGCAGTGAAGAACTGGCGGTAGGAAGAGTCCCCCCCCCTTTCCTCTGTGAAAGCATAAAGATATTTATCATCCCTGCAGCTGTTTGCAACGATACCTCTCTTTTTAAATGTATAGAGAATGTGCCCAGTTACCTGGTCATCCATGGTGTTAGCTACTGAGGGAAACCAAGAGTGTGCTAGCTGTGAGACTGCTCCAAACCCAGATCCTTCGCTATTTGCTGTTTCAGGAGGATCTAACTGCCTTAGCTCTGCTCCACCCTCAGGCATCACTGTGCTGTTCTCTGACACTTCTTCAGTTTCATAGGGTCCGACAAATACAGTCTCCATTCCCCTTACTTTGCTCTTTACTCCCAGGGGCCCTGCTGGTATGTTCTCACTTCCTTCCACAATTACAGTGATAGCCCCAGTTAGGCCAAGCCAAGTCTTGTCTTTTTTTTTTTTTTCCCCCTCTCTAAATTACCCTGATTCTGGGGAGATGTATGCAGGGAGAGCAAGAGGCGGACACACTCTCATGGATCTTCTCTCTTCCTGACATTGATTGTTTAAGCACTAAACCATTCACTGACTCTTGTGACTCTAAATGATGTGGGGCTTTTTCGAGGTTTTCCTCCCCACAGCTATAGAAACCGCACTGGAGCGCTAGTCTCTCTAATGTGAGGGCTTCCACCTGTGCCTGTGGAGTGAGGCTGCTGCTGGTTCCATCTCCTTTTCTGCCATCACCGTTCCTGTGGTTTCTGCTTAGTTACATATTCATTTTTATAATGCAATTATCATCTTGTGGGATAAAGGAGGGGGAGACACCCTAATTAGCTGCTTAAAGCACTTTAAAACTGCATGTGTCCATGTCTTTAAAGGAGACAGGACTGTAGAATGGATGCTGTTGCACTGTGCTGCATGTTTCCAGTGTTGAGCATTGCAGGTAACAGGATTGTACCCACATTGTCTGATCCACTGCCATGGCAGTGATTTCCTATTTAACTGTCACAGGGTCTGGATCCCTATTGCTTCCTTGCACCACAAGGTACCATTTGCACACTAGCAAAGTGAATGTAAATCATTACCCTGTTGTGCAAGCGGGGAGTTTTGGCTTGGGAGCTTTTCAGAACTGCTTTATATGGAATGAACAATAACATGAATTTCAAGACGGGGTAGAAATGGGCTTTAAACTCTCCCACACCCATTTGCCTGTCAGGGATCCTGAAGCACTGTTGTCCAGGTTCAGAGATACAGAGACATCTTATTCCCAATGAAATTGGAATTAGGCGCCTACCTTCCCCTGGGGTTCTGGCTGTTAACTGCATGGAAAGGCTGCTTTGTAACAGCAAGGAGGAATGTAAATATTGGCCAAGGATGCCAAAGCTAACACCTGATTTTTGGGAAACTGCCCTGACATCTTTAGTGTCCGCAGACTTGCTGGGCCCTGTGGTTAAGGTTTCAGCATGGTCCTTGGCTTGCTTCCCTTAGAAAGATGAAGAGCTGAGTTGATTTGAGAACATTACTCCTGGATAGTTCATTGATTCCTTCATTTGCTTTCCGAGGACTGCAGGCAGGAGCGATGCTTGTTGTCTTCCAAGGCATCCATGCTCCAATTTGTCAACATCACAAACCAGTAGCCTTTTCCAGGTGATAACTTTCTTGGAGGTTCAGTACTAGGGCTCAGTATCGTTGCGGTTCCATGTGCCTGGTGGTGATGCCTATGTTCAGCAACGATGAAAGATGATGTGCTTGCTCAGAAAGGGAGGTGGCTCCAGGAAAACTTGAAAACCGAGAAGCATTGTTTTGTTTTAAATGCTGATTGTTTTGTGTAACTTGGGCAACTGTTTACTATTCTTGCTGTACAGGAGAGGAGGGAAGTGGATGAGTAATGCACCCTGATGAATGACTTTCCTTTGCTCAAAGTGATAGTTACACCGTCTGTCAGATCCATTTTCATACAGTCTGTGGCCTTGATATTACCTTATATTGTCTTCCATATTCCTTTTATGCAACTTCATTTGCAGCTCAGGGTTTCAGAATTCCTTGGAGGGTTCCAGACTGTGGCATGTGCTCTGGAAGCCATCATTGGCCATCCCACTGCTGTCTGCAGGACAGTAGGGAGGGTATGCAGCATTGGCATGTACAGCCCCACCTGTAGTACCAAAGCTGCTGCTAAGAACAGCAGGTAATGCCCTCCAGGTAGATTCCGTAATGCCTTCCCTATATAATGTAGCATCTCCTCTAGCTTGTTTGCTACAAGGAAGGATCTGCTGTACAAAGAGCATCTGGAGATGGCAAGCTTTTACTTCGTCCTCCTTGTGCTAGCAGAGCTGCCCCTACTAGCCAAACAGATTCTCCCAAGTTTTCTTCAAGCGCCTCTCCTCTCCAGCATGATTTCCGTAGTCTCTTTTCTTGGCACTAGATGGTGCCAAGAACCCTCGTGCAGTTGCATTGAGTATGAGGCCTTTACTTGCTTTGTACCTCAATGAGAAGATGCCTCTGGCTTGGTACGCAGGCTTTTCAGGAACTGTTTCCCCCAGGGGCTGTTTCCCAGATCTGCCTCTCAATCAAGGAAGAGATTTATGAAGTGGAAAGATGTCACAGAGACGAGCTGGCATGAGGGGAGGGAGGGGAAGATTATCTTCTGGGCTGTGGGCAGAATTTTCACAAGCTGTGCAATTCATAATTTCTTCTGTGGGGTTTCCTTTTTTCTTTCTGTTTTTCTTTAAACAGTATAATTTTTACTGAGAGGAAGGAGACTGCAAGGGCTATCCAAATAGGTGCATGATGAACTCTTCTCTGCACGGCTCTCTGTGCCCTTCAGGCCTGACCTGAAACAGTTTCTCATAAAGCAGTCCTGTCCAGCAACGTGGCTGCTTACCTAGTTCCATCAGCATATCTTTGCTCTGATTTACCACCCACAGTTCTCTCCCAAGCAGAGGATTCTAGCATGCATGCAATTATTTTCATTTTAGGAACTAGTATCCTCTAAGACTACCTGAAATCAGCAAATTCCGTATACCTGTGCTTGTATGAAAGATAAACACACTGCTGAGTCCCACTAATGCTGATCATCTCCAGAGTTCTCATTTTAAGAGAGATCCTTATTTATTTTGGTGAAGCCGTTAAGCGTTGTAGCTAATATCAGGTGCTGGGAAGTGAACAGGTAACATAGCTGGGGATGAAACCCAGCTGTTAGCTCCTCTCCAATCCTCAAGAGCAAGTCCTCCAGAACTGTAGAACTCCTTAATTCATCAATTTCTGATGCATATCACCTCCATAAGGGACTTCTAAACTTTGGTTGTCAATAATTCCTGGCTCCTGGAGTGGACCCTTGTTTTCCAGATCATTTGAAATGAGCAAATAGAGCAAGTTTGATTTCTTTTTTTTTTAACACCCTGTTTTTGCTCTGTGGTAGATACGATTTGCCCCACTTACTTTTGCAGAGTAAATGGGACGAGCTCTGGCAGATGTATACATCGTGGTTTACTGTGACAGGCAGTTAAAAAGCCAGATCATTGCATTTCTACTTCCTATTTTCCCTAATCTTGTTCCGTTCCTGAACTTGCTTGTCTTTTAGTTTCTGCCTATCTCATTTCTTACCTGCCTCGTCCCAGCCCTCTGGCCAATCTGCCTCCCCTATCCTCTTTCCCTGTCCTCCAAATGACTGCCCATCCAGGCCACCAGCAGTCACATCCTCTTGACATCATCCCATCAGCAAACTGTGGCTGTGCCATGTTAGTGTGCATATGTTGTGACAAAAGCAGTACAACCAGATAGGGAAACAGGGGGATCAAGTACCCCCTGAGGACTTCAGAGAATCACAGGGAATGAGAGGGAAAAACTGGTTTGTTTTTTTTTTTTACAGAGGAGGATCCAGCTGTTCGTGGGGGTGTTAGATCCAGCTGTCAGCTGAAATATTTAAAGGGGATATATTCTGTATTTAAAAACCTCTTCATTCCCCCAAGCATTCCCCTTGCAATGCTGCTTCATTGCATCTTACCTGCGCTTTCCACTGTTACTCATGTGGTGTTCTTTGCATTCCTGACTTCAGTGACTGCTCTCAGAAGCAGGTGTGGCTCCAGAAACTTCCTAAGAGAAAAGGAGTCCCCTCTTCCTGATGAGCAGATCGTGTTGGAATCAGGAAGCTGAACAAGGCAGGTGAGGCCAGCTGTGCTGTTTGCATGGCGTAGTAGACCAAGCAGTGGCAGGGCTGAACCCTGTTGGTGAAGCTGTGGGGATGGAAAGCAGGGCAGCAATAGAGTGTAGCTAGCATGAGGTAGGAAAGCAACCCATTGAATATGAGACAATCTCTGCTGGAAGCTGACTCTAAGATATAAGCCCTGTGAGTAGACAGATACCTGAAGGAAACAGTAGGGCTGATTCAAACACCCAATATGCAGGAAAAGGAACTTGACAAGTAGAGTCTGTGGAAGGGAGGGTCCTTGCTGCAGCAGGACCCCTCCTTCCTCCCAGTAGTCCCATCAAGCAAGACAGATGGCATGTGCATTGCTTACTTCTGTGCCAGGCAGTTATTATAAAGCTTATTTATATTATGGCAGTGACAAAAGATGCTGGATTTAGACTCCGAGGTTTAGGTGTGCTGTGCAGAGACTGAGAGAACTAACTCTAAAAAAGCAGAAGTCAACATAGATAAGGCAAGCGCAACAGAAAAGTAATGGTTGAAAAGGGCTGGCTGGAAAACATAAGTGACTCCTTATTTCTGCATCTTTCTTATCTCTCTCTCCCTTTCACTCCTTCTAAAATGTGTACAAATGTACAAAACCCATTTTCTTTACTAGTCATTCAAAAGTATGGAGTTTATTTCCCTAAATATCATCTCATCTTTAGAGTTGGACTAAATTCCCACCCAGCCTAAAAATTGACCCCATGATTTCTTTGAACGAGCTTCCTCAGCCACCTTGTAATGAGAACAGTGGTAAACTGCTGAGGAGTCCTTTGTGGTACCCTGTTCCATCAGCTGCTCTAATACCTTTTTGATTATCTCAGTGGACACAGATATAAATGCTGTGCCTTGGATCCCTCACTTGCAAGCTATCTCCATATTTTTTTTGCATTTTCTTTTTAAAATAAAAATGACTGCTGATGTTTATGCCCCTGTAATACATTATGTATTATTTTGTTTTAAGCGCTGCCTTTTGCATCCTGACAGTAACAATAAAATGTGAGTATGGGATTCCTAATACAGACAGACTAATGTTTCCACTGCTAGCCTTCCCTATCTCTTCTTTTTTCTTTCTGCTCTCTAAGCACTTTTCTAAAGGCTCCTTTTATATTCCTAATAAAATTAGAGCAAAATACATCGATTTACTGGAAAAGAGGGTTTGGTTTTTTTTTTCCCCTTGGTGATAGCACTTTCTTCACCCACCCCCCCCTTAAAAATGCTGGTGGTGATTCCATGTCAAAGACCTCCAATTTCTTCTTGGGGTTTTCTTATCAGTTCCCCGATGAATGGATCCCCCCCCCCCCCCCCCCCCCCCCCTGATTATACTCTTCTTTTTTCCCCCACT
>NW_008794443.1:2992306-3016961 GCF_000699145.1 Aptenodytes forsteri
CCCCGCCCTTTCTGCTTGAGAATACTCTGCTTGTTGCCCCCACTACAGACCATTTTGTCTATGCTGATCTTCTGAGGTAATTATCTTTCATTAATGCATTTTAGTCATATCTCCAAATACCAGTAAATGGCTGGTCTGCGCATATTGGGAACTGATCTGGATGGGACCTTTTTACTCTTTTCCATCTATAGATTGTACAATCCATATCCTGATGTCTGGCTTCCATTTTAGTGTAATGGATCCCCCCTTGCCCCACTCCTTGTGTTGCCTCTTAAACCAAGTTGAGCCAGCTGTAAATTATCAGATCAAACTTGGTGGTGGTGTTACACTGATGTAGATAATCTTACCTGAGAAATTAGTTCTGTTGTGGTCATACTGCTGAATCTCATGGTTTTAAGTTGTGCATTGGGTTCTTATCTCCTATTGAGATTTGGGTTGATCCCATTATTTTTTTTGAGCACTCTCACAGCAGCCTGCATGTAGTTACAATAAGGGGAGGGAACGATTGAAGCCCATCGAGTTTGTTCGTACTCTGCACCACTGGAAAGCTTTCAGAACCCGTCACTGTGCTTTGGGGATTTTAAATTTCCGAGATATTCACTTAGTTATGGAATAGGCTAAAATCTGTCATGCTGATTTAATGAGAGAGTAGGGGAGGGAGGAGACACAGACACACAAAAAAAAGCAATTTTCCTTGTAACAGTTGTGTTAAAATATTGATACAGATGCATAGTGGAAAAACTTAACGAGTTGTTAGTGTTAGAAATAATGCCAGCATTAGACATATCTTGTGTGCAGAGTTTCCAAGATGGTGTTCAGCATTTCTGGGAAAGAGATCTCATGAGAAATGTGGAATTGCTGTACCTGGGTCAGACCAGCGACACTTCAGCCTGGTGTCCTCTCCCAAGAAATCTAAACTGTCCTGTCCTTAACCACAGAAGGTAGCACTGATGGAAGCCATAGTGCGGTTAAGACCTGACTATTTTTACCAACAGCTTAGAGTAAGGTTGGGTGCTGAATGTTCCTGAGTGCCCTTTGTACTGCATCCAAGGGTATATTTTGAGTTAAGAACCAAGATCTTGTGGTTAAGGCAATATGCTGGCACATGTGCTATTCAGTCTTGATTCCAAACTCTGTTGCAAGCTTTATGTACCTTGGGCACATCACTTGTTCTATGTGTTACACTTATAAAATGCATTTTTTTTCCCTTTTTCTCCATGTAGCACCCTTTGGTTCTGCAGGGTTGCAAACACGATAGAAAGGGAGATGTCTTTCTCATACATTTTTACTGTTTTCAGTACTGTGATTCCCTTATTTTGATCAAGGCTTCAGCTTCTGACATCCAGGTGCTATTGATGCTTGGGTTCCTTGTCGAACTGAGAAGTCTCAAACCTTTCAGATGGTAAGCTTTCCTTGGGGCCATGTGGTCCCTGGAATCCTATAGCTCACTTTGGGTTTAACAAAGAGATGATACAATGTGGACACACGTGGTAATAGGGACTTCACTGAGTGACCCACAAAGTCTTTTCCAGTGCTGTCCCCTAGTCTTGGGCTCTTCCACTAGTTCTTACTCCTGGAAAAGTCACTGAATTAATCCATTCTGCAGAGCATAAACCAAGTCAAACTGGGTATGCTGGGCTCTGTTAATGCAGGCCTCTATCCATCAGAGACTCAGCTGAGACCACTAAATCTGAGCATTCCTTTTAAGATGAAAATGAGAAAGGAATTAATTTTAATGAGTGATGTTTTTTCTGCTGCTTGCCCTGTCGTGTGCGGCCTCTGCGTATGCAGTGTGATCTGCCATCATGTCAGTGCTCCATGATCAAACCCCTTCCAAGGGGGGATACTTTACATGGGTTTCTGTGTCAATGCCAGTCCCTGAAGAATGTTGCCAATTCATTAAGAGCCTGGCAGGCTGTACTGGGAAATGCTAGCGTGAGCAGGGAAGAGAGAGGCAAGCCTGAGAATAAGGAGGAAGGAAAGATTAATCTGAGCAGAAATTCTACATCTGAAAAGGACTTCCAGGAATGTATTGTCTTCAGCTTGTACTTTGCAGAATGCTGTTCACCTTGCTGAAGGGCTTACCGAGAAGACTTCCTAGTGGAAGAGATTTCCCTTAGGACTGCAGCACCATTCCTGTACTGTGCGGTTTGCTTGGCATCCCTGGCTCTTGCTTGCCAACACCTGGTATTTTAGAGACCTGAGAAAACTATGAGTATGTTGGGCTGTGCTCTTTGACGGTCTGCTTCAAATGAAATGCTTGAGCCCTCTTAAGTACTAACCTTTTGAATATCTGGCCCTTGGTATTACTGAAGGCAGTATGGCTTTGCATTGGATTCAGTAAGTATTGGTTCCTAGTTCATGGTTTTCTTTCTGTAGCAGTCTCTCCAGAGAACAAACACTAGGAAAAGCCTGCTGCCATGGTATCTATTGCTGCTCCTTGTGGGCTTCTGACAATGGATTGGACTGAGAGCTACCAAAATTGTTTTGTCTTATTTTAACTTAAGTGGTCTGACATTCATAAGTATATGGCTCCCAAGCAGAAAGGATAGCCCTGTCTGTTGGGAGTGATGCCAAGATAAGGAGCATTTTATACTAAAGAAGGAAAGCGGGGTGAGTGTCTCCTCCTGTGGGCTGCATAGTATTTTGATCCAAGGCTGGGCTCAAAGGAGGATGCACAATACAGCATGTGGCAGGCTCAGTCCAGATTCCTGTCAATAGCAAATAAGTCTTCAAAACTCTTCTCACATTTGAAATGAATTGGTGGGGGAGGAAGGGCAGTAGCTTTTAATATACATCACTTATCTGGGGATAGATCTGCACAAACCCCTCCTCTGTGTCCCCTTATGTCAAGGCTTTAGTCTGAATTATTCCTCTTCCCCTCCCCATTACCAAAAAGGCTTCTATCTTCCACAGCTGAAATCTCTGATCATTTAACGAGGAGGGAGTGATAGCTCCATGGAAAACCCACCAGGTCTCCACAGGTGGCAATGGTGATAGAGCAGCAATGTCTGAATTGAAAAGACAAAGAGTCAGTGAAGCAGGGGGATTGCTGCAGTGCTACCATTAAATGATCATGGGTAAATGAGTGGCACCAAGTGCCAAGCTTTCGAAAGCTGTCTTTCTCTTTCCTGGGGGAGTTCCAACTTGATTACCGAGTGTCCTGCTTGAGATACTAACACCTTAAAAAGGAAGCATGCAAAATATAGGAAGCATTTTTTTTGAGAGGACAAAGGGGATGATTTCTTTCCAGTTTCCCCATCTTTGTATCACTTTGAGTGAAAACTGCTTGAGGTACTTGCCATATTGCACATTGCTTATGAATAGAGACCCCAAACCTGTTTCCATTCTCTTTGCTGGCATTACATTTACGAAGGGAAGTGGGGCATCCTTTTCTGCCAGACCTAGCAGCCAATCTGAGCACAACTTACCACCAGACTCTTTTAATGAGAATACTTCTGACTGGCGTTGCCTTCTGGGATCCCAGTGTGACTGACCCAGCACTGCTGAGTAGGACAGGAGTTGTGGCTTCTTGGTACACACTGATATATTTGGTTCCCTTCTGGCTGGGACCCTGGTTACACCCTGTGCTTGTGGGCTGTTCTCTTTTTGCCAGCTTCCCCTCAGAGCACCAAAGTGCCCCCACAAACCACATGCCCAGGGCACTCCATTCAGGTTTGTCTGTCTTCAAATACCAGTTTGCCTGGTCCCTGAAGCAGGCTCGGAGAGCAATCAAAGCCACTGCAGTGCAATTTCCGACAGAGAATTTCCTTCCTATTTCTGAGTGAGTGTGTGTGTGTGTATTTACGTGTTTCAAAAAAAAAAAAAAGAAAAAAAACATTTTGGTTTTGTGCACTAAGCACTTTTGAGGGCGATATGGGGCCCTGTAATACGGAGGTTTATAACCTCCTCAGCTAATGCTCTCTGACACTCTGTTTTGATATCATTACTACATTATACTCACAATTTTTGAGTGAAAAAATACAGTACTTAGAAAGTCGAAATTCATAAATAAATTCATGTCAAACCGCACTTAATATTGATTTTGTTAGTGTTCAGATTCAATAATAAGGTACTGCGTGCATGAATATTTAAATATAATCATCATTTCTGCATCTCCTAATGGCCTCTGCTCTTCTACACTCAATTTAAACACAATTTAAAAACTATAATGTATTGAAAAATACTAGGATTTAGCAATAAATCACCATTGGGATACTCCAAGCCTTTTATAGGATGGCTCAATATCTGCTTCTCAAGGGACAGCACAATTAGATTCATGTTTTTAAACTTCTCAATTATCCATATACCATAATTTTATGTGAAAGTTTGTTTCTCTTCCTCCCCCCTCCACCCCTGCTCCCCCTCCTCACCCCCCACCAGATACTCTCCCAGTAGGAAGCGGAGAAATCGCTAAGTGTTCTCTTAGCTGGGTTAGTATAGTAAAAAGGAGTCAAAGGTCACAGTCCTCAAACTGAATTAAATCCAGAGGCTGTCAGGGAAAGCAGAACGCTGACTCACTTAATCACATTATTTGGGGAAAAATCTAGGGGGAGGAAAGAGATAAAATGACTCAAAATGAACTCGCCAAGGAGGAAGCGGAGTTTTTATATTTATTTAAAAAGCAATATTCGTCTTTATCAAATAGACGCAGGATGGTTCGATGAGGATGGAGCTGGCTGGACATTTGCGCAGTCGCAGGCAGGAGAGCTCTGGCAAGCAGTTTTTCTCCTTAGCAGGATCAGTGAGGGGAGGATGCGGTGCCCTCGGTTCCTTCAGTGCCAGGCTGGGTTGTTTATTGGTAGGGGGTGTTTCTGTAGTGCTGGTCGCTAACCCATCTGAAAACCACACCCTCTGAGGTAGGTCATTATCCTTATCCTCATTTTACAGATGGGGAAACTGAGGCACTGGTGGGTGAAGTAATTATGGCAGAGCCACAGTGGCAGAGCTGGGAGCTGGTCCTCGGGTTTCTAATGCTAGATCTTCTGCCCAAGCTATATGGCCATTTTCTCTCTCCCACCAGCATCCTCAGAGCCTGTGATGGAGAGGGAGATAAAAAGGATCTAGCACGGGAATCTAGAATAATAGCGCTAACATCTTACGAGAGCAGTAGATCTTGATGGTGTTGGTATGGTATTGACTCTGCTGGTACTGAGAGTGGCTTGCCCGTTTTGTTGAACACGTTGCTATCAGATGTGAGGAAATGAGGAAATGGTCAATAGATGAGACGAGGAGTGGCAGTCTGGTGTCTAATGGAGAGGACACAGCCATGTCACTAGGTGATGCTGGCAGTGTCACACAGGGCGCCCTTGCAACGCTATATAAACCGCCATGCAGGGACAGGAGTCGCAGTTGGCAAGGGATCAAAGTGTGGCATGACTAATGGTGTACACCCTGATGGTGGAGGGAGGGCAGAGGTTTGCCGAGACGAGCAGGGACTGCTAACCTTTATGATTCCTAATCAAGTGTCCTTGAATCAAGAACTCCTTCAGGCCACACTATATCTGACTGGGTTTTTGCTTATATTCTATATTTCACCTAAATTCATTAGAACTGTTTTCTAAAGAAGTTTACTGTGTTTCATTGGAACTAGTTTTTTATCTCATTCATCTGGCAAAGCGTCAGCTCCTACTGCCTCAGGGTCACAAGCAAAGCTCTAAAGTCCTATGAGTGGATAAAACAGAAGTAACCAATGGTAGAAAAGTCTAACCAAGATGTCACGTAGCTGTTCTGCATGGCAGGCCATTGTGATTTGAAGGTCTGTTCATTCATTTCTGTGGGAGGGGAAGACAGGCATTCCTTCCCTTACTAGGCAGGAACCACTTTCACCTCTCCTCTAACAGTTCTAGAGCTCCCTTGTCTAGCTGTTACATTGGTCTGCAAAATATGTTTGTAATCCTGATACCAAATATTGTCCATCTTCTATTTAATAGTGAGGGAAGGAAGGGATAGCGGATTTCTCTTTAAGAAGCAGGGAGGGAAGGGAAGACTATTGTGACAATTATGTGGGTGCTTCTGGAGTTTTAAGGATTTTTTTTTCTATAAATGACTGTTTCTGAGCTTCTGCAAAGTGCCAAAGAGTAGAAGCAAAATCTTATCTGAAGGGAACAGCGTGTGTATGGCAAATGCAGTTCACTACATGGATTTCACCAGTTTTCCTGTGAATTCCTTCTTCAAATGTACAGAAACTGTTAGGAAGCACCTGGATCTGAGTGTTTGGGAATTGAGCATTGGCACTGTTGGAGGACCTCTGGCATATGGCACCTCAGCTTAGTGGAAGCTGTTGGTGACTGCACACCTTGGTACGTGGCAGACATGTACTTGCAGATGGAGGTGTGAATTCTGGAAGAGCCCCAGCAGCTCTCAGAGTGGCGTGAGGCCATCAGGTAGCCAGGGAAAAAACTGGCAGAAAAAATTATTGAAGCTTTTGCCCGCTTGCCATTTGCAGACCCTGCTTAGCCACATGTGACACAGCAGTAGGAATTTCCTGTCCTGCCTAATGTGGTTGTGCCTTTCCTTTTTATTTCTCGGTGTTCACAAGATACCCGATGCTGCTCACATTGTCAACCTATGGTTCTATTTCCAGGACCATCCTCCTGTTGCAGTAGATGGAGGGGGGTGAGTTCAGCGCTCAGGTTTTTGTTCTTCCAAACCCCAAGCCAGTCGGGCCGGCGCGTCCCGGCGTGGCACGCTTGCCCTGGGGATGGCGGCTCCGGCGCCGGAGGCCAGGCCGCTTGGAAGCTTGGCTTGCCAGGGGCGGAGCACGAAGCCCTCGCCTGCCAGCGGAGCGGGGCCGCGGGGGGGCTCTGCCGCGACCCCTGCGGCGTGGCCCAGCTCGGGCGGCGGCGGGGATGAGCCGCCTGGCATCCCCGCTGCGCGAGGTGCGGGCGGTGGCCCAGTGCGGGGTCGGCCCAGTACTCGCGGGTACCAGCTGAGCATTGCTCAAAACAAGTGCGCGCAGTGAAAAGCCACTGGTATCTGTGGACTGTCCCAACAGATGCCACCAACAGATCTGTACTGATTGCTGAGGTTGGTGCCTTGGCAGTGGTGGAGGCAGATGGCACGTTGCTAATAAGCAATGAGCACTGCTGGCAGAGTAGTGAGGAATGTTTGGACCAGTGGGATAACGGAGTGGCACAACGTCATGGGCAAGTGAGGGGCATCTTTGACCATCTTTGTCCTCTCTGCATTCGTTCTTTTTTTTTCTGGCTGTGTGAAGTCTAAATTTCTTCACCTCCTCCCTGAACCTTTGCTTTCCTTCTGGTTTCCTGTGCTAGCCCTACTCTCTTCTGTCTCATTTCTCTCTGCTGCTTCTACCCCTTTGTTTCTTATTTGATGCTCATGCCTTTGCCTGGAATGGTTTTGGCTACCAGTAGCATCCCCTTCATGTTTATACCTCACTTGATCATGTTGGGTAGGAGAGGGAGTGAAGACTAAGGCCATTCCTACTGGCTGTTATAGAAGAGGGTGGGGGTACACTAGACCTGAGAAAATGGCTATAGATCACCTTGGATAAACATCTTGGATTCCAAACGTGGTGATAGAGACTCATTACTACTCAACAGATTGGGTTTTTGAATGTTATCAGACTATTGCTTCAGTTATCAGAACAGGAGACAACATGCAGCACTACCATACAGAGGATTTGCATGGACTGACGTATGAACTGCAATAGAAGTGAGCACGTGCATCCAAGCACATAAACGCTTTAGCTCTAAGGAGTGCTAGGTGCATTAGTAAGTGCTTATATGCACTAGGAATTCTATTTATACATCAGGAACACTCAAGAATGGCTACTCATCTCCTAGCTTCCCACAATCAGGTACACATGAATGAATCAAATGTTCATTATTGTATGTATGTAATTTTTTTTTTTACTATCTGTTGTGTGGCAACTTGGATGCCACAGTAGGCAGTGAAATACCCAGCTTTTTGATGGCAAGCAACTGGAGAGTATGGGTAAACCAAGGAGACATTCTGGCATGGTTGCTTTGCTGATGATTTTTTTTGTTACTTACATGGACTCACTGCATTTCCAGGTGCCAGATTACATTGTGCCTAAATTCCTCTTATGGAAGAAGATCCCTTTCCTGTTTCCTGCAAAAAGTGACCCAAGCTCAGCTCAGCACCTACAGCTTCATTTAGTGACGTCACATGTCACAAGACACCATCCTCAGCAGTGCAGAAGCTGGAGCTACATCCTTTAACCACATGCCCAGCAGCTGGAGACCACTGTTACAGCCCCCAGTGCTACCTGCTGCCATTTTTCTTGTTGATCTGTCTGATTTTAAATTTGATGATCAGAAGAAACATTGCCGAAGAAATACACTGAAGTGTGAAGGGTGGGTCCCTTGGTCTTTGTTGTGATCCAATAATTTTTTTACTATTTAAAGGTAACAAACAGTTGTGAGTTCCCTTTCCTGTGATAAGGGCTTTTGACTTCTACCTAAGCTGCCGCTCTCCTTGTTGTTCTAATTTCTGGGTTAGGGAAATAGCTTGATTCTCTTTCAGAGCCTGACTATAATAGCCAAAAATCTGGACTGAGGTGCAGCTCCAGGAAATCTGTTTGCAAAGGGGAGAAACCCCTGAGTGTCTGTAGAAGCCGGCTCTGCGTTTGCCCTGAAAGCTTCTATTTTCCAAAAAAGGAGAGGGCAAAAAAGCCTTGAACACTGATTCTTTGAAAGCTGTGAAACTTAGAACAGGTGTGAGCACAGGCAGCTGCTGGGGTGCTGTGTGCAGATATTCCTGCTAATACCTTCTTAGAACTTAATCTCTGAAACCATCTGCTTATGGTGAGCACATGTCCTGGGGGAGGGGGGCCAGAAGCAAATCCAGCAGCCCTGCAACTTCTTCCACTGTAGCCTGAGTAAGAATTTTGAACAGCAGAATAAGCTCACGTTGTGTGTCAAGGGGCCTTATTCTCAGCTTTTATGAAGCAGGAAAACTCTAATGTCAGTTCCCCAACTTCAAGGTGGTTACTGTTAAGTCTCAGAGATCAAGATCTGGCTCATGACCATCTGAACAAAAACAACACAAAAAACAGGTTTTGGAACTGCCATCAGCAGAACCCTCTGTCCCTACAAATATGTGGGATCAATTTTTCTTACTCGGGGTCTCAGTCTGAACAAGATCAGCTAAAACCTCCAGCAGAATGCCTGACTTGCATTACTCTGGTTTTCCAGTCTGAAGTCACTGGGAAGTTGAGTATGTCCTTTGGGTTGTCACCTTCAGTGCAGCTATCCTGATAATCTCCAGTGGAGCCTCCAACAGTTATCTGAGTTAATCACTTCTCTTCCTCATGCCTTTTTTTTCCTCTCTTCCTGTTTCTTTGCTTTTTGACTTTGGGAGAGGCAGCCCCTGGTCCAGGGTCTCTGTTACTCGGCACAACGTATCTGAGGATCATAGATGTTACTGTGCTAATAAGGGAATCAAACCCACCCACTGCTGCTTGCTGTGCTGCTTGCTTTTTACCTGTGTACACTTGTTTGCAGAGGCTAAATTGCTCTCAGCCACTGACCTGTTAATGAAAAGCTAGTTTATCAACTTTGGCAAAAGAAGAAAGCAGTATTAGCCACTGTTGCCCTGCGACTGCCAGAAGCGCTATGGTGACAGGAATGGGTCATACTTCAGCCCGTGACTGAAGGGTCCCCAGCTTCAGAGAGACATTCAGGGACTTCCCCTGCATTTGGTGCTGGCCATAAAAAATTGATCATCCTTTGTTACAGCTTCACTTCTGTCACTTTTCATCCCAGAGTCTGTTTTTTACAGAAAACAAGCTACATTCATCAAAAATGACAGAACACAGACTTAATGTAATCATGTATGGGAACATGAATTGCAAATGCAGAACACAAGCACTAAAATGTATTTTCCATTACCGCCACAAAATGAAATAATCATGAACATTTTCCCCAAGAATGAGAACACATGTAGAGTACACTGACACCTCAAAATCTGCTGCTGTGCCCTGGCCTCAGGTGCAGGTAGGCTTCGTGTCTATCAGCAGGGCACAGATCTGCTAGTATCAGAAGAGGTGGCTATCTTATAATCCTCACCATGGAAACTTGTGTTGGTTATTAGTTACAGCAGCTTCTGCAGGCTCATTTGGGTGACCTTCTGGTCATCTCTGGTTGTTAAAGATCTCATGGTACTCTTAAGCATAACTGAGCAGAGGTGCTGGAAAAATAGACAATGCTGTGTTGCTCCTTAATTCTAGATTCTACTTCTAACTACTGTTGGATCACTTGCTGATAACCCCAAACAAGTCCTCTCACCCCTACGCTGCTTTCATAAGTTTTTCTGCAAAAATACAGATATTCCTATTAAAAAAAAAAATCTGTTAACTGATTTAGAGTTGGTACAGGGCAACATGTTAATCAAATTCTTCCTTTCCCTTGCAGACACACTGGACCACAGTTTTGCCATGCTCTGAACATCTGCTGTACTGCACTCCAGATGTGGCTGTGTTTCACAGACAGGTAAGGTTATACCTATATCTGATTCTTTTATTTGTTTGTAACTTGCTTTAGTATCTGAAATGTAAGTGACTGGATTACCTCTGTTGATCAGGGTGTCAAGAGAGGCAATGAAGAAGGGTAATAGAATTGGGAATAACCAATCAGTAAACTAAACTAAATCCAGTACTTGCTCAGTTGTTTAGATTATATTAAACATATGCAAGTTCTCATCCAGCCTGTACTTGCCACAATTCTGCAAATACAAAGCCACTAATAAGGGGTGTTGGAGCCTGCCCTGCTGAAGGATAGTTGGATATGGATCATGATGATGTCTGGAAGGGAAACTACTAGTTTGATCAAAGCCTTGTACTCAGACAGCACTGAGTGCTGATGGAATGATATAGAGGGAATAAGGCAGAAAGACAGTGGCTGGTTTACATCTCATCCAGCAAAAGCTGTTATGAGGGACTTATTGATCTCTGATTCAGCCACAGGCCATGGGTTAAATGATGGGATATATTTGAAGAGACCAGTCTAACTGCACCCAACAGGAGGTGCTGAAGAGAACAGCATGCTGTGCTGGGGCGGACTTTTTTCCCCCAAAGACGATGTGACCCTGTCATAAAGGGAAGAGGGAGAGATTTTGTTCTAAATGGATTAAAATGATGTCTTTGCGTGAGAGCAATTCAGATTATAAAAAATACATAAAACAAATAGACTCAGCAGCTGTAGAATCCAAGAGAAAATCTGGATTTGGAAGAGATTCTTAACTTTTTTGTACTGTGACAGTAAGAAAAAACATTTGGTCTTATGCATCTTTCCAGCTGTTTACACATAGTCTGCATCTTCTCTGACAAGTTTGCGTAAGTAAGGACCTTCATAGACATGTTCATATGGTCGTATAAATGCAATCTCCTTATATGTATGCACATATCTCCACATTCTTGTACATTTGACACACTTTATGTGCATGTACATCATCTCATCGAAATGAACTTCCTCTTTGAATTAATGTTCTTATATGCATATACATCAGTATGTCCCAAGGTGCATATATGTATCTTTGTTCATATTCCCATATATGCATGAGGTGATCAACATAGTCAAATTGAAAAACTAAGTTATTCCAAATCTGTGTTATTTCTCATTTTGTTCCCAAGGGGTAAATGGACCCATTCCAAATGAAAGGTAATCTTGGGACCTGAAGTTTTATGTTTCAGCGTATAGTGTGGTTTTAACACTCTGTACCATAGACTGTAAGCTTTTTCAGGGCAGTTAGTAGATTCCCTTCCTTGTTTATGCAACAAAGGCAATGTCAGATTGTTTAAGACTGTAGGTGTTAGGACAGTGCAAATAATTAATAACAATGGTCAGATTTTATGGAAATATGAGATGAGCTGGGCAGGAAGGACCCCCAAAGACCCTGCATAACTGAGGGGTTATGCATAACAAGCCATCCATGTAAACTTGTGCAGAAGGTTTGTCACTGTTTTTTCCCCTGGGTTGGAATACTTTCCCTACAGCTTTGAACACATACCAGTTTCAGTGTTGTCTTTGTGTGGCTTATAAAATCTATCACACATGGGCATTACATACTCTTCTCTAGAGCTAATATACATATGCATATGTAGTAAAAAGTCCAAACTTTCAGAAATAACTCACAAACGTTCACGTAATATGTCAAATGTGTCATCATCGCAGGTAACGTCTATGCACAGCATATGTGTGGCATTGGAAAGATGTGTCATATGTACGTAAGTCTGTGTAAATGTATATAGATTTTAGCTTGTGTATATTTAGCTAGGAGTATATGTACATGTATTCATAGAAGCACTGAATCAGGTAGTCCAGTACAGATAATATGTATGCACCTTCCAGAAGAGGGCATCTGTCTCCCGATGCAGGCAGCCTTTCTTAACCAATGGCCCCCAGCCTCTCGCACCTGGGCACTTGCATCTTGCTTGCCAATTTGAGGTTAACAGTGCCAGCACAGAGTGAAATATTAAGGCAGCCACTTGAAATTCAAAGTGTTTCTTTTAATTAATGGGTGGATGCCACAAGTTGATCCAATCCAGCTCTTAAATTAATCTTAATTACATGGATTTTGTAACTTTGGCATTAGCCAGCCACACAAAATATGTATTTCATAATCCTAGAAACGGGTGAAAAAGACTGCTGCTGAGCTGAGAAGTCAGCTGATGATGTTATCAGCCTCTGAGGCTGTGGGTGTAAGTGTCATTGGGGTGTGTCTGAGATCTTATCGGGAATACCAAATTAATTCACTCCTGCAAATATCAAAACAAGCTTTTTTGCCGGCAAGTAGGGAATAGGCAAGAGATTTCTGAGCTGCTATATTTGGAGTTTCTATGCCATCCAGTGCTGATACAATAAAGAATAGAAGCATCAAGGAAGGGAATTTGGTGTCCTATCCTGTTTGGTAATGAGGTTTGAGTGCATACCCGAAGAGTGCTACTCCAGCCTTTAGCTGTTCACATCATACTTGTTGATTTGGACTGGGGATCAGGAATCCTGCCTTTGTACCTCTGCCATTAGCTTGCTGTGTGTGACTGGTCACGGAGAGGGAGGCTTTCTATCCCTGTGCTTCTGTTTTTCCTCTCTGCATATTTATTTGTTCAGACTTCTCTCTTTTTCTGGATAGGAGCTGCCTGTTAGTATGTGTCCATTCAGCATTATATGGCATCTAGGTGCTACTCTGCTACAGATTATGATAATGGATAAATTGAATTATCTCAGGAGAATTGATACTGGTACTCTCTGTTAGGGATGAGCATCCCGGATCTCTCTGAACATCCATCATGCCAACTTTAAATAGAAAACAGAGCTGAGAATAGATGGTCAGGGATATTCATAGGAAACACAGACACACAATTTGCCTAACCAGTCACTGCATATTCTTTAAACAGGAAGCAGGGCCTTGGCTATCCCCAGGGATTGGTATTCCCTTGGGATTAACATTGCTGCTCACTGGATTACACTCCTGCTTCTGCAGATAAGACTTGAAAAACGATGGATAAAACTGGGAGTAAGCACAATTGCAAGCTATTCTTTAGTCATCTTGCTCTAAATCTGAGTCAGGATGAGAGCAGAGTCTGAATATAGCCCAGAATGACTAGCTGTGAAGTGGTAAAGTGCATTTGCGAGCCTTTTCTCTGTCACTACTGCAAACCTGGGGGTGAGGGAAGAGTAATGAGAGAGCAGAAGATCTGTTTGTGGAAGCACATTCACCTATGGAGAAACATTCTGCTGTACATAGATGTACATACATGCACAATTGTGCACACCTGTACCTTTTATTCATGCCTCCATAAGCATCCTTTTTTCATTTACTCTACAATATAGGCACCTGAAATCCTTGTAGAAATAATTTTTCTCTAGAATGGGCTTGTGAATGCTAATCTTATGTCTGACCTGTGAGAGCTCTCAGTGCCTGTCTGTGTGATACACTTTGTTTGAAGACAGTCCCTCCTTATTCTTACAGACTTTTGTATTTGGCCGATCTTCTACTGCTGATAATACTTCTGTCTTTCTGGTTAACAATTTTACCCTCTAAAGCTTTTCCTGAAGTTGCTTTACACAGCAAGGTTAGTTTGGATATCAGTTTGAGGGGTTGTTTTCATAGTACTTTTGGAAACATAAGTGGGAAAATGTTAAACCTCATGTCAATTTGCCTAATTGATGGGAAACTTGATTGTGGCCAGGGAGGAGTGGATTTCCCTACTTCAGTCTTATGAATAATTTGCTCATCTGAAAAGAGAGAAAATCCAGTAAATCCTGGCAGCCCCTATCCTCACAGGTTGAGATTCTCCCAAAATAGAGAAAAAACAGGGAAATTGTGCCTGACTCCCTTGGGACACTTTGTAATGCTGAACCTGTGTATTTTATTTGCTTTGGTTGGAGCTGATGGAGTCTTCCGTGCAGTCAAATTACTTTTACTCCAATTTTGTGATCTTGTGCTTTTCTCCAAAGCACTTGTTTCTCAAGTAATGGTAACAGAATCTGGATTAGACAGACTGCTCCTGAAATACTGTATCATTTCTGTGTTCTTGAGATACTAGAACATGCTCACTTTTGCAATTTTTAATCTCCAAGGCTTGCTGGAGTTGGTGTGACTTGAATAGGAACGATACAGAACTTCCTCGGTTTTCAAATTTGAAAACCTTTAGATGTCTGAACTCATCAAGCAACAGGGAGGAAGCCAGCAGGCAAATGGAGAAACCTTTCCATCTTTCAGTGTAGGTAGGAAATAGAATGAGTTAATGTTGGCCCAAAGGGCCACAATAAATAATGAGAGCTCTTCCAAGTATATCGGCGGAAAGAAATACGAGAGAGAAGGTAAGCCCATTAATAAATTAGGAGAGAGCTGGAATCAATGGTGATTCTAAAATGGCTGAGCTACTTAACTTTTTTTTTAATTGGTCTTTAAGAAGAAAAATATAGAAATGGAATATGGACCATTAGGAAGTAATGAGCATCTTGGCACCCTAGCTGTTGATGTAAAGCAGATAAGGGAACACTTGGAAGGATGGATAGCAACAAATCAGCAAGTCCAGCTGATGAGCATCCTGGGATGTTTGGCTGCTGAATTCACTGAACTGCTGGCAGGTATTTTGAAAAGTTGTGGATTAAACAGGCAGGTCCTTCATGGTAAGTCCATACCAGTAGTTCTGGAACAAAGACCAGCCTTACAAAGCTATTGGGAGCGATCCCTGCAATTACCACTTTACACAACCCATTGTATTCTCAGTTTGAACAGGTGCTGAGACGGGGTACATGAGTTTCAGGAAGCATAAGTTCAGAAATTGGTTAGACTGACAATCAAACTAGATAGTTCCTTTGCTTCACATAATTAAAATTACCACTTTTGTCTTCTCAGTGAACTTGCACAATTTGACCGGAGCTGATCCAACTGTGCCAGGGAAAACCCACCTAATAAATTTACGTAATGGTTTGTGGATTTCAGTTTAGCTTAATGTTCAAAAATGTAGCTCCTTCAGAACAGTCTACCAGATGGATCTCTACTGGTGTAAGCTTTCTGCTGTAAGACTTCAAGCTGCTCTGATTTTTCCTCCAAATGAATTTTTTGATATATCAACCAACCTTGTGCTGCTGCTGAGGCTGAACTTAGTCTTTTGTACCTGTTGCTAAAGTTGCTCCTTTGAGGTGAAGTACAATAGCATAGGCTAAGCAGGTCAGGGCACATTCTAGACTGTAAAAATGACAGGCTCTCTCTGCTGATCCAGAAGGGCTAAATCCATTCTTTGAGTATGGGAGCACTCAATAGGCATGCCACCTCTCTATAGGCATAGGTCTGTAAACAGGAGTGGTATCTTTCCCTTAAAAACCTGTGGGATTTCCAAGTCTGCAGAGAGGATCCTAGCTCTTTCTCCTGATTCTTTGTCAGGACTTACGGAGAAAATTTGTAAGCAGAATGTAATGAGTGGTATCACTGGATAGTATTCCCGTTACAAAAGGATTTCCCCTGTAAAAATGTCTATGAAAGAGCAATGCTTGCCAACTCGGAGGAATCGGCAGCCTAAATACAGTGATGGCTAGTGGAAAGCAGTGTACGAGCACTTTTCAAGATGGAATATCTTGCTGAGCTGCCGTGTAAGATGGTGTAGCATATTGTAGGCTTGTGCTCTCCTCGGCCTAGAACTAGCTCAGTGATTTTTTTTTATCAACAGAAAGAAATATGAAGCACTTACGCAGATGGATAATTTACTTAAGGTTTTATTAATGCCTTTCTCTGAAGTTTACTGAATAAACCATCCAGCAATACAGAGCTTCCCCAGATGATACTGTTTCAGGTGAATAAATTTTGTTTCCCACATTTTCTTAACAATTGAGGTAACTTACAGGCTTTTGCCTAAAGTTATCTTTGCAGGTTAAAAGAGTAGAGCTGGGTTTTATCTTGTAGTAAGACCTGTTCCCTTTCTGATTTTCCTCCAGAGGAACTCATTCTGATTTGGTATATGGTTTTACAGAATTCCGAGTTAGCCTTGAAAGCCCATGCTCAGGCAAGACCTATCTAACAGTGCAGCTGCAATCTGGAGCTTGTTAGGAGCCTCTAGTCACTGACCGCAGAGGTCAATGAATGCCCAGCCAGGGTGGCTTGCTAACTGCATCCATCCTTCTCTTCAGTTCTGACACGGATAGGGACAGTGCACTGTGTGCGATGTCCTTCAGAGTGTACAGCTGAGAGATGCAGTGGAGGATAACTCTCTCCAGGTATTTGATACCTTGATTGCGTAGAGTCTTTTCCATTTGCAAATAATGTATGGAATACATTAGCACAGAAGCTGAGATTCTCCGGCAGTTACATTTCAATTGTCTGTCTGTCTTTCTAATTTCTCCTCCTACGCACCTTCCTTATAACTCCCAGTGATATAGAAGCTTAGACTTAAATGATTTCAGTGGGCGAGAGGCAGGAGGTGGGGAAGGAACTAATATGAAAATTACTTTAATTTAACAGTCTGTCACTCATACTGGCCCAAAGGAGCTCTAAGACCATTATCAGCGACCCTACTAGCCACCCTGCTTCTCCTTTCCTCAAGCATAAACTTGAACTATTATACACACTTATGGGTGAGAGCATACTTTCTTCCCTACCTGTATGTTAAGAGGTAAAATAGGGAAATGTTTGTTGAAGGAGGTTGAGAACACTATGAATATGAAGTCTTAACTTACCCTTGCACAGTAAGTGCTCAGAGGACTTGATAGCATTGGTGAAGACCAGGTTTAGTTTACATTTAAAACAGGGGTCCCAGAGGAAAAAATCATCCCTGTTTGTAGTCACTGAGGAAGCAGTTCTGGGCTATCGTTATTTATTAATATATCTCTTGTGATAATGCCCAGGGACCCAACCACTGGTGTATTAGAGAAGGCCCTGTAGCAGAGGTTGAATAGGGACACTCAGCTGTCTCCTCTCTTTGGTAATGGAGTCCTGGTTCAAGACTAAGGCTCCTAGATCTCACAGTAATGAATGTCATTAGTTCTAATAATGGGTGAGGTGATACTGTCAAATGAGAGACAGGAGTGTTCAGTTGGGATCTTAGGGCCCTATTCTGTTTATGAAAAGGTCCTTCTACACCAGTCTGGTGGTGCAAAGAGGCCTGAAAGATGAAGTGAAGTGTTAGGAGGCTACCCTGTGGGTCTCTGGCTGTAACATCCATCTCTGCTCATCTGACAGAGCTGGAGGGAATCAAACACCAAGCAAATACAGTGGATTAAAATCTCCACTGGTGTAAATCAGTATCACTCCTTTGATTGCAGTGAAGCTATGCTGATCAAGGCCAGCTGAGGACTTGATCCAGGGAATAAATTATTTTTGCCCTTAGTCTGTAAGTCCAAAGTCAAGTCCTTCGCATGTCATGTCCCATTCAGTGTTAGAGAAGGTCATATTTCGCCTCCGTCTCTCCACCTGGGCTGTCCCCTCTCCTCTGGATAAACAGTATTTCCCCATTGCATTCCCAGTCCCTCACGCTTCACCAGAATTAAATTCATCATTCATTTTTTATGGTTTATACATAGCAGTAATTTATGTTTTCAAATATATTGAGGTCACACTTTAGCAGAAAAAGAGTGTTTCACATTTAAATTGAAGGCATGTTCGTTCCATTAAATGGAGATGTTTTGGATAATTTTAAAAGGCTAAAAGTAGTAGAAAGTAACATTAAAATAAAATTTGAGAGATGTAATTACACCTAATCGTACCATAAAATAATCAATACTGCATTACATTATTTCTGACTTCCCCAGTTATAGCCTTTTTTTGTTAAGCTTTTGAATATTGATGAGGTCAGTGGGGTCGCAGTCGACTCTCTGAGGTCTAATGGAGGTGGAATTAAGGTGATGTCCTCTCCTATTATATCTGCATGGGGAGGTGAGCTCTATACTTTCTCAAACTGGGGAGATAACATGGCATCAGAAGCCAATACCTCGGCAACATTTCTTGAGCTGAGATTAGGCTGTCAGTAACTGCTGACTGGGAAGCTGGCAGTGCTGTCTCCTCATCACAGACCCACTCAATTATACACGCCAGGACGCAGAGGAAATGATGTTCACGTCAACAGAGATCATTAACAGCTGGAGACCAGTGTGTGTGAGGTGACAAGAACCAGTTCCTTCCAGTTCAGCCAGGGTTTTCTGTGTTGTCTCTGTTCTCCGTGGGAGACTGAAAAGGGGTTTTGTTGTGGCTGTTTGCTTCCCTTCTCCTTCTCTGCCCCTTTAGTCATAACCCTCCACCTGACACATATCTCACTCTCTTAAAACAAAAGCCCCCTCTGACCAGAGTGCAAAGCATTCATCCTTCACCAGCCTTTATGTGTGTGGACATGCAATGCACCAGAAAAAGCAGGGCAGCTGCTGGGATTCAGTACAGGTGTTCGGTCTAGGACCTTATTTCCACCTGTTTGTCCCAGAAGGTACAGGTCTGACTGCATCTGAGTGAATGTGTCTCTGTCACCATAGAGCTCTCGGTTTGAAAGGGATCAGCTTTTGTTCTGGTCAGTACCGTTCTTCATTTAGGGATCTTCTAGCCATTGGTGGGTTTACATTTGGGAGTTCTTTCCTGTGTAAAGAAAAAAATTACCTGCTGGGAGACAACAATCTGTATTTTCCCTTGGTTCAGTATGTGCCCCTCTAGCTACTTTCGTATTTTGGGCTAGGGCAGTCGTTAGCATTTAAAGCAAGAGATGAAATACTGGGTGGCCCACATTCTGCACCCAAATTTCTCATCATGTATTGTTTTGTGCCTTCCTGCAAATGGTTTAGAATGTAACCTAGGGAAAGGGCTGGGATCTGGAGAGGCATTCAGCAATAATCTTAGAATTTGTATTTTGCCTTCTGTGCCTCTGTTTCTCCATCCAAACAATGAGTATAAGATTCTTTTTATTGAGGTCTGTTTTGTGTAGTGGAGGCAAGGAAAAGGTTTCTTTGCTTTTGATAAACCCTTTGAAAAAGGCAACAAAATGTCATTTTTCTGGGTTCTGATCATAAATATCAAGAAGGATGGAATTTTAAAACAGAACCAAATTGAGCAGTACCACTGCATTATCCATTTCACATTGCCACAGCATCCTCAGATTACAGTGCTCATAACAAAAGGGAAGATAACGAGCAGGCCCCTATCATTACCATTAATAATAAAAACGATATAATGTATTTTTAAAACTTTCCTTAATGCAACACCAGCCCAGTCATCCCAACACTCAAATTATCACATCTTCCCAAATATATATATATAAATACATAGATGAAAGTGTCAGCAGGGGAACATGCAAAATACAATTCAGATGCTGGATCTCCCCCTATCAATTATGTTTCTACAGAGGGGCCAGTCCCCTCCCACTACCCTTTCCACACAAGATCACCGCTCCCCAGGCTTGCCAGCTGCCTATTAAGTTATTCCTTCCCTTACACCCAGTGCTGCCCCTGGGGTCTGGAATGTGTGTGCCCCTCCGCCCCCATCAATCCTGCTGTGCCAATTGCTAAGGTATTTTCCTGGTACCTATTCCCATGTACACCAAACTCTCTGCTTTCCCCTTCTCCCACCCCCTTCCTTTTACTCCACGTGCCCCATTCTGTTCCTGCTCTGAAAGCCAGTTGTTAAAACTCGTAGAAGGTGGATATTTGCCCAAAAGCAAACTAACAGTGGCCCTCCCTCTATTGCAGACACAAGACAGTCCTGCTCTTCTGATTAGACTGAATTGCTTTCAATTGACTAACATAACAAGCTGCTGCTGCTTTTTCTTTTTTTTTTAAATTTGAAAATGGAAGGGACACTATTAGGAAATTTACATTTGCGAATATGATATTTAATTAGCAATATTAATAAATTAATAGAAGTAAAGAACCTTGTCGAGACTCCAGATTAATAAAACATGCTCTAGCTGAGTAAATGAGGTGAGCCAGGCATGTGATGCCCATAGAGGATACAGGGGAAATCTCACTCCCTAAATACCCCTTAAACAAAGGATGAGGGGCAATAGTGAATTGGGGCAAAGCTTTTTCTGTCTTATAGTACCTCTCACATCTACACACTAGCCCTTTTCCTGTTCTTCCACAATACTTATAGGGGAAATTAAGTACAGCTTTTCTGCCCACCTTCCCCTTTGCCCTGCCAAGAAGCTGAATGACTCAGGGGTGGAGAGTGAAGGAGAACCAGTGCTTGCAGGTGTGAGGTAACAGAAAGGACAGCGGCAGGGCAAATGCTTAGAAATATTTGGTAGATCCATAGAAAGCAATAAAGGAGACTTCTAACGCTTTCTGATCTGATTCTCCGCCGAACATGGAGCACAGGCTCTCACTTAGCTATGACTGTATCCAGCTTGGTCTCTCCAGGGCACTTGGAGGGTTTTGCCTCAGAAGGACCCTCAGTCCACACAGGAGGTGATGTCTCAGCACAGAATCAAGAAGGGAAGCAGTACAGTAATGTCAGTGTGGGCTCAGCTGAAAAGAATGACCATATTAAGCAAAGGTCTGACCCAGCATGAGATAAACTGCTGTGAGGTTCACAGAGGTTAGTCCCAGCTAGGTGTACCGGTCTTAATGTGCATCTGTCACTGCTTTGAATCTTGGGTGCTAACCCAAACTGGAGGGCCAGTCCTCTGCCACTCAGTGATCCACCAGTCTGCAAGGCACTCCAGCATATGCTTAAATTTAGGCATACCTGATTTGGGGGCAATGTTTCTGTGCCTCATCTGTCCTGGAAAAAAGCTCCTTTCTTTCCTGGACTCAGCAGGGCAGTGAATGCAGAAGAATGTGGTACAGTCCTTTCCTATACTGCTGCATTAGTGCAGGCAATGGTTCAGAGGAGGCTGGGGTATCAGGACTCCAGGGATCCAGTCAAGCAGGAGGCTGCAGCACCAGGTGACTTCATCTGTCATGAAGCTGGGGACAGAAAGGGTAGAATGTGGCTCTTTGTAGCCTCTAGATATGTGTGGAGAAGCCTTTGCAGTGTGATGGCAGAGAATCATCAGCTGCATAGAGGTATCTTAGCTGGTGAAGTACTCCTATGTCTGTGTGCAACAATCAGTACAGCCTCTTACCTTGATCCCTGGCTCAGGAGGGAGAGCAAAGAAGAAGCAGGCCCCTCGGGAACCGAGCTATCAGTCAAAGCAGCAGCTCTCCTAGGGCCTGTGTGACATTCACACACATCACTGTGAAGTCACGCTCTTCTGCAGAGCATGGGAGAGGTGATTATTTATTAATGTACTGAGCACTGTCCCCATGCATCATTCTGCCTTGCTCTGCTGCAGCCTCAGCAATGAAGCACTGGGACACCACAGACCTCTGTGGCCCTCCCTGTGCGCACCAAGGGAAGATGTCTCAGCACCTAGGAGGGACCCCAGAGAAGGGCAGTGATGCTGGAGGAGGAGAAGGCAAACACATGAATTGTCTGGCATAACGTTGAGTTTTTCATAATGCTTTCTGCATGCTCAGCTCTCATGGATCAGCACTAGGCTCAAAACCAGCCAGCCTGATGCTCCCTGTGCCTGCCCTAGGAGCCCAGGGTGCTTTTCAGCTCTGACATTAATGCTTAGCGGGCAAATCTCTCTGTCTCAGTATTCTCCTCTACAGATTGGGTATAGTAGCACGTGTGGGACATTCATGGTTCATCCTGCACTGTCACTCCTCCCTTCAGTGCAAAGCGTGTGGAAAACTCTCCCAGTGTAGGCCTTTACTCCAGGAGAAGAGGAAGCACTTTTCTTTGGTGTGAAGGACAACAAGGAGGACAGCCAGGGCGCAACCAGTTTCTTTCTAAAATTGAACAAAGGAGGATAATGAGAGGGATGTGACTACCTTGCCTGATCCCACAGTGGCTCAGCTGCTCTACTCCCTTCTCTAGGGATGGCTTATCCCCACTATGTGGTTTGTGTTATGGTCCTGATGCCGACATCTCCACTAATTGTACGAAAGTTTGCTATTGGAATGGCATGCACACAGGCCTTCTGGGAGAGGTGGAGTTCCAAATGGCAGAGATACTTGGGGACTCTGGCTTGCAATGCCACTCTTGGTGTAGTGACAAGTATATGGTAGGTGTGCAGGAGAAGAAAAAGGAGAAAAGTTGGCTTGGGTGGGGTGCAGGGAGTAGAGACGGGTGAGGAAGGCATGAGCTCACAGATGTAGGCAGGAATGGAGCTCGGCAGCATGTGGATGTGAAATATGCATTGGGATCATCTTGGGATAAAGGAGAAGTCCTAGTGTAGGCAGTCATTAATCTCGGAGATGTGGGCCATGATGAGGCATTCTGTAGCTTAGCCCCAAGGTGGGGCCGCCTTTGATGGCAGAGAGCACACACACAGGCTTTAGGGCCGTGCCTGCAGCGAGCGAGGGCAGCTGCCTGGGAACCACCTCCTGACTCACCCTGGGTGGTGGGCACTTGCTGAGCCTTCCAGGGACTTCGGCTTTGGACAGTAAGGCTGCCTTGCTAAGGGTCTGCAAAGTCAACTATGTGGTCTGCAGGGGGAAGGATGGTGCTGCAGAAAAGCTTCCAGACCAACTTTTTTTTTTTTTTGTTACTATTGGCCATTTTTTGCCCACAGATTGTAGGTTCATAGCCCTTGGGTCTTGAGCTATGGAGACCCGAGACCTTTGTAAAATGTTCTCTATCTGCAATGGTTGGTCTTGCCTTTCTTCCCTCCCTCTCATCTGTGGCTTATGAAGCACTAGGAAATTTCAGTAGCAAATTTGAAATACCTGGACTGGGTCTTTGTGTTCAGAGCCCATTTCTGTGCCTGGCAAGAATCCTGAGAAAGAAATCCTGAGCCCTGCATGCTGCCCCAGGCGTTGTTCCTTATCACCCTCTGTGTGGGCCTGACACATCCCAGAAGCTGGCATGCATGGTCGTAAGCTCCCACAGACATGCTGCTCTGCCACTGCATCTCCTTCCTGACCTGCTCTTCCTGTCCCGTCTCTTTCTTTAGCTCAGGTTGCCAGGCAGGGTGCTGGCTTTCTGAAGAGTATAGGCTACTCCAAAGCCATCTTCCTCTGTGACCCAGACCCAAGGTCGCTCACGTGAAAGACTAGGATCATAACTTTTCCACCACTATCCTGTTTAATCCCCTGCTTCTAGTGACAGACACTTGGTGGAAGCCTGAAGGAGCGTCTGGGCTTGTTCATTAGCTGGAGCTCTGTCCTGCCCCTGGTACTTGGAACTGACGCCCATGTAAATGACAAGGGAGGAAATTGCAGGCAGAGGAGAGACGGTGAGGAGGGCATTTCCTTGTGCAATACTTGAAGGACTGGGGGAACCATCTCCACATCCCTGAGCGTGACTCTTGAGGCCATTGGTGCTCAAAGTGTCATGTCAGAGTTTGTCCTGTGAGTGGTTTGAGGTATAGCACCTGTACAAAGTCCCACCCTGAGTGCACTGCGGGCCCACCTGAAGCCCTGTGCTCACACTGCTGCTGCTGTGCAGCTGGTGGGGGCTTATGGCATGATTGAAAACCTCTGTCCTTCTGAGGGTGTAGTCCCCACATAGTTTCCCAGCAGTCTTATGTATTGCATTGGGGTGTATGGAGAGCAGCAGGGAAAGTGCTAATTCCTGTCTTTTTCTGCTGGAGGAAGCACTGCAGTTGCCTGCCCTGAGCATAGGGATTTGCAAGGTAGTGGGGCAGACCAGCTGCAGGGAATTAATTTCTCCCGTTCAGGACACTATCCAGACTCTGAATCTGGCAATAAAAGTCAGTCTGAGGATGCTGCATCTTTGGAGAAAGTGCTGGGGCTGATGTGGCTGGGGAGCCTTTGGACCTGTAGGTTTATCTGCAGGAAAAGCTGTATTGTGCATATTTGGTCCTTAAACAGGTGGTAAATTCTGTACTAAACTGTTTTGGCCATTGTAACTTTTCACATATATGCATGCGGCTGATTTATCCAGGCTGAGGTACTCTCCACTGAAATCTTGCAGTATAGATCCTCCTCTGTATAAGGACTTCAGATTCTGGTGGGCTTAATTAAATCATCTCTGAATAACTGCTCTTTTAAAACAGCCCTCCCTCCATCTCTCGTTTAGCCTAGGGCGTGCAATCGGGACGAGGGCTCCCAGGGAGCCCGCCTGGGAAGCACGGCCGGGCCAGACCCGAACCGAAACCCTCACACGACCCCGGTCCTGGCTATCACCTGCTGCGCTCCGGAGACCCCCTCTCCTCCCGTCAGCCCCCCAGGCACTCCCGAGG
>NW_008794443.1:3017550-3044415 GCF_000699145.1 Aptenodytes forsteri
CCCGCTGCGCGGCGGCCAGGCTGCACGATGCTGCAGGTACCGGAGCTGCTGCTCCTGCCCCCGAGGTTTCTACAAAGCCCGGTTATATAAAGTTTAATTATAATACTTGGCTCTCGTGTAACGCTTTCTATCTGCAGATCTTAAAGTGCTTTCTAAGCATTAAACAAGCCTCACAATGCCCTCTCCCGTCTTCGTGTGGGAGGGTTTGCTACACCCTTTCTTTATTTATTTTAAATGCTGTCAGGAGAAACTAAGGTGCAGAGATGGGGAAAGGCTTGCCCGAGATCATCCAGCAGGTCAGTGGCAGAGCTGGATGCAGAACTGAGAAGTCTCCTTGATATATTCCTGTCTTTAATTCCCCAGGAATGCTGCCTTCCTCCGGGAACAGCTGTGCCTGGAATCAACTGGGTTTGGGGATCTGACTGGCCTCTGTGCTGATCTGCAGTGAAGTGCCTCAGTGACCTACACACAGTTCACAGCAGGGCTGTTCTCCTTTGGGAGCTATTCCCCCATCCCCACTCAGAAAGTTCGGGCCCAAGCCTGCCCACTGCCTGTGGTAGCTTTTCTTGACTTAATTTTATGAACTGCTGGTGAGGAAGGAGTGGGACCTCAGCTCAAGGTCTCACTATCAGAGGCTGGGGAGCCAATTTTGGCTGTAGTGCGTTTGTACCTCAGAAGAGACCATTCCCTGGCATCTCCTTCTCCTTCCCCATCCCCCTCATGAAAGGTCAAGGAAATGAATGGGACAGCCGAGATGTGCAAGCCTGTAAATATTTAGCAAGCCACTCGCTTTTACATTGCAGATTTTGCTCTATGGGCATGGCCGTTAATATCAGTGAGACATTAGCTCCGAAAAGCACCCGTCACACTGTTAACACTAAAAGTGCTCCGTCAAAGCAGCTTGCCGTGAATTACGGGACTCGAGCTTTCTTTATTAGCCTGGAGTTTGTACAGCAGAAACATCAACCTCAGACCTACAGCGGAGGGAGAAAAACCCTAGTAGCAAATTAAAAGGAAAGAGCTTTACCTGCAAAAGTGCTAATGCCCTGCCGAGAGCTGGGGCAGAGAGCAACCTTTATCTCATGTGGGGAGATCTTGCCTTGAGAGACTACTAAAAGTAGCCCTGATCTGTTCCACCTTTATCAGAAACCACGTTACATGATGAGTGATTTGGGGGGAGCAGGAGCATTTCCTTAGGCTCTTTGGCTGTGTTTGCAGAGATTTTTTTTGTCTCAGAGTTGGGATGGTGAGTTTTTGGTGCTGGGGGAACCTCTTGTCCCCAGCCCCCCAGTTGCAGCCAATCTGCGGTTATGTGTTGGACTCAGGGTCACAATTTGACTCAGATTTCGTTTCATTTGCACAAAGACTCATTGACGCCCGGGCCTAATGAACATCAATATTCTTAATGACAAGGAAAAGATCTGTTTTATGGGACTCCAGACAGGCAGCGTCTCCGTGCTCCTTCTGCAGAATCACAGAAAAATAGCTCCAATCTCACACACATTTGGGTTACCACCATTACAAAGTTCAAACCCCAACCTCAGAGGAAGCTCCTCAGATAAGAGCATCTTTCTTGGGAACCTCTGTCAAAGTTTTGCAGAATTAAGTGCTGTGCTGTCTTCTCAGCCTGGCTGCTGTGTTTCCAATAAGCAATCCAATTACACACATTCTTTCTTTAGAGTTGTGATGATACTGTTGGTTTTCCTGCCAAAAGATTCATAAAAACATGATGGGAATTTTTGTTGCTTTCTGATTTTTTTTTTTGGTTTTTTCCCCCAAACCTAAAAATTCAAAGAGAAGTATTCTGAAAAAAAAAATTAAAAAATTGCTGCAACTGAAACATGAGATTGAATGCGTTGCATTTGTCAGCCTCACTTGCACTTCTGTTTTGTTTTGGGGGGTTAGGTTATGGGGTTTTTTCCATATAATTTTGCATTTCTACCCTCAGCCTTTTGCATCTTTGGCTACCAGATGTGTCCCACATTGAAGAATTATTTCTCCTCCCTAGAGTGAAATAAATGCAATCAATATGAGTATTGCTCTCAGGGCCTTGAAATATTACATTAATGTTCCATGTGGTGACATTTTAGCTGGAATTTTCAAATACATTATGATGGTTCAAATTAATATTTATCAGATCAGCTTTTATATTTTGCAAAAGAGAGAGAGGGAGAGAGAGAGTAAGCATTATTAAAATACAAAATGCAGATGAATTCCAAAATCGATGGTCCATTTTACCAGCACTTTCAAGGGGCTGTGTTTTGCTTTCTGGTTTTGTTTTTAAATTTATTAGTTTTACAGGCAAATCTATTTATCTTCCTTCATTTATTTTTTTCACCCATTCAGGGTTTTTCAGTTGTTTCTTTCTTTCACTCTTCTTTATTATCCCAAAATGTAAATTATGACGTTAGCTAGGTTTTTTCTTTTTTTCTTTTCAGTGATTAAATCTGCTACATGACATCTTTGTCCTTTCTATAAATTAAATCATCTTTGCTTTCCACCTTTAGCCACTGCCAGCAGCAATACTCTGATTGCCAGCAATAAAAGTCCTCACTTTACGGTCTTTATTTCCTACACAAAGCAAACCCCCCTCCTTCTTTCCCCTGTGCTTATGGTGCCTTTTTTTTTTTTTTTTTTTTTTGCTAAGGGGGTAGTGGGACTAACTCCTGTTTTCACTGTTTCTCCATAAACACGGAATTTGCAGAGAGAGATTGCAGAGGAAAAAAAAATCTAAACCACATTCCACTTTATTTCAGTCATTCCTAAACAGATTGTTCTATGAGGTGGAAAATCCAGGCAGATTAATGGTGTCATTTGTTTTGCTTTTTTTATATTTCTGCCTCCCTGTTGAAACAATGCTGCTTGCAGAATAGCCCTCCTTTCTCCCCACATGGAAAATTGTAGGAACTGTCTGGGATCTTACAGCATTTCCTTAAAAGCTTTTGCAATTCCTAGAGGAGAATTTTTGGAAGGGTTAATATTCCGGTTTAGAACTGAACAGTACTTCCAAACTTTTCCCACTTCCCAGCTTTTTTTCCTGTCTCTGAAATAGTTTTACTGTAAGAACATCTCATGGGTTTGTGACATACAGATAGCCACAGGAAAAAACATGTCTATAATGTGTGTGCACGTATGTGTGTGTATATATAAAAACATCTTTATATATGCTCACATATGCACACTCGTGTGCTCTCTCTTTCTGACTCTGGGTATATAGATGTACATACTCCAGGCTGCCCTTCCTATTTTCCTTCAATGCTGATCTGGGCAAAAGAACGACAGGAAACTTAAAAAAGAAAAGGAGGAGGAATCGATTGTTCGACCCGCACTTGAACTCTCCTGAAAGAGATAAAGCAGAATTTTCAATAGGTCCCCTGCCCTTTTCACCAGGAGGGAAAGAGGAGAAGAAAAACAAGAGATATTTATATGACAGCAGCTGCTGAAAATAGCATTTCAGAGCAATAAAAAAAAAGGTAAAAGAGATTCAATGGTAAAAAAAAAAAAAACCAACCAACAAAACCCACAACAACAGAGAAACTCTTTTTCTTGCACTCCCCAACAGGCACATGAGCGGCTCGTCCTGGAAATGCATGCATGCCTCCTATAGATCTGTTTGAAATTATAGTTGTCATTGAGAGTGAATTTATGCTTCTATTGATCTGCAAAAGGAAAATATTAAATGGTTTGGTTTTGATCTTTAGCTGACCTCAGGGTCAAGGGTAGCCTAAGATTAGTATTCATAGAATTCATCACCAAATTGTAGTCTGCATCTACTTTATGCAAACATAGGGAAAACATTGAAAGATAAATATAAAGCAAAATGACAAACAATTTCACCACCACCTACCCCATCAAAAAAAAACAACCCTCAGACAATAAAAACAGGGAGATACATACATGCACAAACCCAGGTAACTGCATACAGCATAGATGGGGAAACGGAAAGAAAATACAGAGAAGCACACAGACAGAGCCAGTGAATTACACACACGGGAAAAGACACACGACTCGGAACAAATATCAATGCACAACTATACTGAAACATGCCTGCATGAACACTCCAGTACAAGTGCAAGGGAACATATGAAGAGCAAAACAAATATAAAAAGGACACTTCTTATATATATACACACACCTACCCGGGAAAAAAGGTACACTTCTGGGGTGAAAAAGAAAGGAAAAGAGTACGTTCACAGATTCTCACACAAAGCCAAAAAAAAGGAGCAAGCGCAAATACAGTTAAACAGGTGCACATACTGATATATGCTGACAAACATAGTGATACACAGTTGTAAACATGTCATGACACATACACAAATGCAGACAGTTCTTGTATTAGGCATTGTGGACCTCCCTCGTTCTCGGTAAGCGCAACACAAAGTTAGTGAAATAATAGAGAAAGAAATATACTCTGGTATGAGTAAAACATGCTTGCGAAAGTCCTCCACTAAGTCAGCCCAGTTGTTCAGAAATTCAGGGCAGAATGCTCGTAGGAGCAGCAAAGCAATTTCACTTACTGACGGACGTTCAAAGGCACAGGGAGATCTGTTTACTCACAAGGACAGTGAAGTCTACTCACAAGCATTAACAGTCCAGGGTATAGCAAAAACACTCCTGCATGGACATAGTAAGCGCTATTTGTGCACAAAGGAAGTATCTACTGAGAAATGAAAGCAAACTCAAAGAGCAGAAGGCCCCATTCCTGTTTATGTGGTCATCCCAGAGACAGAGGAAAACATCTGTAACTGCATAGACAAAAACACAACTGCACTTCAACTCAATTGGGCACCACAGGATGCTCACCAGCACCCTGAGAAACTTAAGTAAAAGAAACTTGGTACTTTCCAGGCAGACACAGCAAATACTCAAATAGGCAAGCAGGGTAAAAGATGGTTTCTTAGCTGTTTCCAAGACTATATCCTGTGTAGTCTGGCAGCTGATAGCCAACATAGCTGGTTTGCACTTAGTCTCTGCTTCTGTCGTCTCAGCGTCACTGAATACGTGCAAGAAAGTATGGAGCACTTGTAAGTGGGCAAAAATATGTGGTGCAGAACAAAAGCATTGATATTTATTTTTATAATCATTTTTCCCCCAAATATAGCTTTTTTGACTAAAGCAAGTGTTGTTAAAAATCTTATTTAAAAAAATCTGATTTCCTTTTGGTGTACAAAACTGCAACCTGAGCACTCACCAAGCTTATAACCATATTTCATTTTTGTTGTTTTGTTTATTTTCCCTGCTATAATTAAGATTAATATTTTAGTTTAAAAGTCTCAACCAACTCTGAGGCCCACTATGCTTTGTACCATATAATTGCATTGCTAGAAACAGTCCTTGCCCTGATGAGCTTGCATTGCAGCTGGAGGAGCAGAAAAAGGAAGCAGGAGTATCTCTTATTTACCAGTGAAGCCCTGAGGAAGTGACGTGTCCAGGCTAGCCATAGAGTCTTGGCAGATCTAGAAATCAGAGCTGCATCTCCTGATTCACAGGCCATTGCTTCAGAAATGAGATCATCCTCCTTTCCTGATTTAAATATACCTTAGCAGGGGCTACTAGTCATTTAGTATTTGTGTGATCCAGTTATGAGACCCAATGAAAACAGTACTAAGCATAAACAGTTTTTGAGCTAAACTTGTGTATAGGAAGGGCAAATTGGAATATATCGGTATAGCTGTTCTGTGAGAACCTCTCAGCTCTGACCTCGCTTACCTGGCCTATGAACGTGTTAGCCATTGCAGCTTATACCACTTCCTCAAAGGAAATAAACTCTACTACCAGGAGTATTATTTTGTCAGCATAACTACCTATATGCTTGGGCTCTGGCAGTACAGTTACACTGGGAAGAATCATAGTTCCAACACTAGACATAGCTATATAGGCAGTATTTCCAAATATAGACCCAATCGTAACAGCATCTTGGTGTGGGCAGAGATCGCAATGAGCACGGCTGTTCAAGGCAGCATTGGCGAAAGCCAAAGGGTGTGATGGTGCTTGGCAGTGGGGAGGGGAGAGCATGCCAGGGAGGAGGGCTCTGTGGGTAGGATCTTGGAAATGACAGAGCAGGGGAGGATGCAGTAGTATTTGCTGCAGAAGTGGTAAAGGGAAGGGAACAACACAGAGATGTCAGTGGATTTCGTCTGATACTGAGCAATATGCATTACTGGAAACTGGTTCTATGAGTCACTCATCACCCATTGCCTGAATCCCTCGAAGTCAAGCAGAGTGTTGTGTGTGTGAGCTGTACAGCCTGGCCCTTACTCAAGGACAGATCTCCCTACGGTGAAGAACCAGCACTCACTTATGACAGTAGGATATTCTTTATTACAGCTGCAGGACAGAGCTGGCCCCTTGCATGCTCTGTTCAGTGAATCACTATCTTCTCAAGGTGGTGAGGAAACTATACTTTGCAATGGCAGCATTTCCAAAAATTCCCCTCATGGTGGGAAAAGACTTCTGTACAGGTTAGGTATACAAAAATGGGACATCCTTTCCTGACACTATCTCACTAGCATTAAACTTGTCAGAGATACTGGCTATTTTGATGCTGCGGATAGAGGAAATGCAGCTAGGAGAGCAGAAGAGAAGATGAACACATTTTTCCCTGTTTGTTCAGTGCCTAGCAGTTTTTAGGTTGTATTAGAATAGTAGTCTTGATTCTTCTGCTGTACTGAAATAAATATATATACCGGGCAGCTGCTTTTCCCCAGGCTGTGTCACAGAGTATGGATTCAATCATGTTTTCATCCTTTTGGCAGATAGAGGAAGAGAAAGAGTGTGAAAGAGGGAAGCAGCAAGGCACAGAGGTGGAGGCAGCAGGAGAAACTGCTGTTGTCGTTTCTGTTTCATTGTTTACTGTCTATGACTTTGTACAGCTTTTAACTCCACCATTTGGCAAGAGAGCAGCTGGCATCACTTGCCTTCTTTGGAGTGCATGTGCTGCCTCGAGAAAGACAGCCCAGGTTAGCTAATGTGGGAAGAGATGGGATCTCCTCCCAGTGAGAACGTGGGCTTGGAGCTTCAGACAGTCAGTGTTGAAAACCTCTCAGGTCTGAACTACCCCTCTCCCCCTTGGATGTCTCATCCATTCACCATTCTGCTCCTTTTCTCTTTATGCAGGTTTATTTCAAACAAACTCCTGTAACTTTGTTCTCCATTAAAATACCATATAACCATTTATTCATCTCCCTCCCCATCTTCCCTTTTGCCACCCATGGAGAGCCAGTAGTTCCCTCTCCGCTCTGCATTACTGCTGAACCAGTTTCCCCAGCTCATGTGCTCTTGGCAGTGTTCCTTTTTGAATGGTGTTGAAAGGTAGGTCCTTCCCATTTGTCATTGTTAGATCTCCATAGCACTTTCTTCCTGTGTAACAGCTCTAACCTGGGTGTATTGACTGAATCCTAAATGGCTGATGGCCAAAAATTCTAGGTAATTTCAGTGGGACTTGATACTCTTCATTTCTGGTCATAACTTGATCATATAATTTGGCTGTGTACTCTTAAAGAGCTGCTGTGGCTGGTGGAGTCATTCTTATATCCATAACAGTTTGTAAAGCACTTAAGGGTACCTTTGGATGAAAAGCACTAAATAAATGTTCAGCAAGATGATGTTATTTATCCATGTAATCACCTGTCACTTCCACCCAATTTTTGTTCCTCCCTGTCCCATCCAATCGGCCGTATTATATGCTCATGCATATGGTCATGCACTCATCAATCCACCTTTATCCATATGCAGAGACACTCAAGTGTTATGAGAGCTACATGGAAAGACAGATGCATGCATCTAATCCTTCCCTGCTCATCTGTCCTCATCCAGCTCGTACAGGCACATAGCAACATTTTTTAAGCACTTAAGTGACTTAGGATCCTAAGTTTCATTTCTGAGAGGCTTAGGAGTTTAAATGCCCCTGAAAGTCAGCAAGATGTGTTCTCCAGATTACAATTCCTCAAGTCCATAAGTGTCATATTTTCAAAGTGCTCTCTTTATCTAAAGATTCAGATAGGCACCTTGTAGATTATCAAAACTGTTTAAGATAGGCCCATAAATCCAAATGATTTTAATGTAGCCTGCCTTGAAAATTTTAAGACCCCTCTGGGCACTTATCTTTCAAAGGCATCTAAATCCTTTTGAAAAATTGGTACCAAGAGCCTCTAAGATCCTTTAAAAAACAGCTCTTAAGTTACTCACCCATAGCCAAACATCAGAAGAGTGACTGCTACCTTAGGTAAATCCATACTTTAACAATGCAGTTTACAAAAAAGGTTACTCTGGTATCTGCTTTAATTAATGAAATACAGCATTTGGTGACCCCATGATCATGTACAGATATGGCATGGGAATCTCTTGTCAGCTCGGGCAGCAGTAATGGACCTGTGCAGGTCCTGCCCACGTTTCCTGGGCTCTGCGAGCAACACTGGCACTCCCTTGTTCTCAGCAGGACCTTCCCCTGTGCCTCTGGGACAAGCCAGCCACCAGCAGTGGGGAGAGCTCTGCTTGCTAATGTCTGGGTGCTGCATCCCTGGGTGACAGGATTAGGATTATGGTGGGGACGGGATGCCTATGCTGTGTATGAGCCTCAACAGAAAGTTATATACAACCCTATTTGTTATAATCATCGAAAGACTTCATCACTAACAGGCAGAAGGGCATTCACCTGTCAGAATCCCCTAGTTGGCAATATTTCTAGGTAGGATCCTGACTAGCTGTGGTCGAGGAAAAGGTTTGTGGAGAGGGGTTGGTGGCTCTGGTATTTGAACAAACTCATCATGTTCAGTGGACAGTCACTGGTGCTGGTTCTGGCATCCCACCACTTATACAGGATTCTGCAGAAAAATCCCATAAAACAAACAAGCTTTCCAGGAAAGAAAATGAAGCAGAAAATCCTGCCCCTCTTATAAATTATGTCCAAGTAGGCTGAGCTGGCAAGAACGCCTTCAAGTGTGAAGTTCTTTCCATTTTATGGCTAGGAGTTCCCAAGAGACCATCTTCTTTCTTCTTAGTTTTTTTTTCTCCTGAAGTTTTTTTTTTTATCAGGGGTGGAGGGCAGATACTGTGTGCATGATTTGGCTGGTAGGGGCAAGAATCTGTCAGCAGAAAAAGGGCCGTCAGCAAGAGAAAGTGAGCTGCAAATTGTCCATTTCTAAACTGCTTGTTCATCTGACACTTGCAAACTCAGAAGCCACCTGTTCAGCCATCAGTCACCAAGTGAAAATGAAGCTTTCCTTAAACCAAGATTCTGACATATACAGAAAACTAAAAAGAGAAAAAAGAGAGGAGAAAAAGAAATTCTTTTGAATTTGCTCTACTGTCAAATGAGAATAGAAACTAAAGCTAAAATGCAAGGGAAGGTTTTTATTTCCCCTTCTCTCCAAACTGTAATATTATAAGTGCTTTTCCAAACAGCAACACAAACAAACAATCAATCAAAAAATCCAACACCTTTCACGCAACATTTTTGCAGAAATCCGGAAGTGTTTCTGAAGACAGAAGTTGCCACCTCTCCTCCCCCCCCCCAGTAGTGGCAGATTTTTGGGGTGTGACTGACTCCTTGCTAAAAGAACACTCTGCACGTTAACAAGTGGTGTAACTCTTTGAAGTTGCGAAACTAAAGAGTGGATTAGCTGTGATACCAAGTGCAGAGTAGACTTTCCCCTTTCCATGCAAGGTCAAATTAAGACTGGACCAGCCAGCGACCCAAAAGTAGACTATACTAAGCAGCTGATTATTTTTTGCCCTCTTCGGGTGCAATGCATTCGCCTCTCTGAAGGAGAATTTCAGGGTAGCAGCCAGCAGGGTAGACTCTTACGTGCGAGGTTTTTCTGGCTGACCACAGAGCACAGCCGATGCGCCTGATCAAATAGCTTGTTAATTTCATCATTTCAGACTTTTATGGTTTTTCCAGTTGCTGCTGCTTTTATAAACAAGCATTTCGGTGACCTTCCCCTCCGGACATCAGCGCATTCAGCTCTGCAAGAATCCCAAGCTCTGAAAGTTTATAAATAAGCCTTCTATCAAGTTCCACAACAGGTGTGACCTCCCCCCCTGTCCTAAAACTGAACAGTTTCAACAAGCAAATAAAGACTGCACAGTCCTGTCTTAAAGGGGAAGCACTCTGCAAAGTAGTATATAGGCCCTGATATTCTCAACAGAAGGCCTGGCCCATCTGCAAGAAGGGATCGTGTGGCCATAGTCTGGGGACTCCCGTCTCTTTTAGGTGGCCCTTTAAGCAAGAGTGAGAGATACAGAGTGGAACAGTGCTCACCATGACCTACATCAGCATGACATTCCCAGGCTGTCCCGCGCACTGACCCCGGAATTGATTCTGGTAGGTTCCGAGTGCTGTGTCTGCCTGGCTGAGACATGAGATTTCTAGGAAACTTTTGTCATAAGTGGAAGATGCACAACCAGAATCTCTTAACTTTTGATGGGGTTTCTGCCAGTATGTCGATGGCACGTTGGCAACATTGAGTAGAGAAGGAAGGGACAGGTTTTGCTGTGAGCTGCAAAGCAGACAGTCTCATACTTGTCTGGATTTGCTTAAAATGAGACTGTTCTCCTAATTTCTGGTATACTGCATGTATTATGTCTACTTCTCCTTTTCCACTTTCTTCAAAATGTTAGAGGGAAACCAGGGTCTTGAAGAGGGGAAACTGAAATCTGAGATTGCAGTTTCTTTCTGTGGGTAAGCACCTCAAAAGCTGAGATCGAGACAAAGATGAGGCTTCCATCTTTGTAAGAGGGTCCTACCGGCACTCCTTCCCTCCATTTAGCTGCAACATAATCTGAGCAGAAATCGTGAAATAGGGTCAAGAGAGGAATTCACCTATGGGAAATATTATTTCTTTATCTCTGTTCTATGAAAATGTATGGTATTGTCTGTTTATTACAGGCGTAAGTTTGAAAGGAAACCAAATGTCTTGAAGTGTCTAAGTGGGCTTCTTGGTATAGACTATTATATCATATAAAATAGCAGTATGGTGTTCAGTGAAAAGATGCTGTGAAGTCATTGAGACAGCAGGACATAGGGGGCACTTTGGTTCCAATATAATCAGTGATAACTGGATGTCAGCATCATTGTGAAAGAGATTGGCTATAACTATTGAGACAGGAAAATACCCATATAATTAGTACAGCCGAGGAAGCCACTATAGCAAATGAGACAGGAAGGCCCAATATGCTCAGTGCAGTGAAAGGAATCAGTATAATCGGTGTGACGGAGAATACCTGGTACAATCAATACGTGCTACAGTGTTTTGAAGCTAGTGTGATGGTGTACTATAGGACAAACAGAATAATTCCACAACCAAGAAGTTTAATATGGTCAACAGATACGAGGAACCCAATGTGATCAATTGGAAAAGGGATTGAATGTTATCAGTGGGTGTGGAGACAATGATAATGATATAATCAATGGGACATCAGGTCTTCTGGCTTTCAAACCTCATGCTGTCCATTCTTGACACTGAAAATTGCTTTAAAGAATATTTGTTGGTACGTATATAACACACAGTTTGCAAAAGTGTGTATACATTGCTGTGATGTAGAAACAGTGTCAGGTTGCTCCACCATGATGAATTGCGCTTGTCCATATGGTCAGGTAAGTGGGTGAGTGGTGCATGTTCAAGTGCTAAAATGAGTGAGTTTTATCAGATGTAGGGAATCGGTGGTGCTGCAGGTCTCATGCTGCAGTCCCTTTTCTGCAGCATTATGGAAGGATTTGGTTCTAAGAACATCCTAAGTACCCTGCGGAGAACAATAAGAGCAGCCATTTGGCTCATGGTGAGCCTCGTCCCTTCTAATGCACTTGCAGTCCCCCAGGGCCACGTCTAATTACTGCTCAAACAAAATAGTTGCAACGATGCATCATGCCAAAACCATCCAGAATAAGCCTCACACAGTGGAATTTGTTGTCAGTCTTGCCTTTTTTTTTATTTTTCTTTTTTTGCGCAGTGCTGGCAAGAAAACTTTTTAACCCCCATCCCTATTCAGGGATCTGCAGCATCTGTATCTAGCTGGCATCTGTCAAATCCCCAAGAGATCCTAACGAGAAGGTTACTTCTGAGCTCCATGAGGTTCACTGGATATTTTCTACTTTGGTGAAGAGAGGGTTCCTTCCCAGGAAGTCTCTGCACACAGAGGCTTTCGGTGTGAGCAGATTTTGCTTTCCACTAGAAATCAAAGTCCAGTCCTCCCTTTCAACTAAAGCCAGCCTCTGGACTGAAGTTATCTCTAAGGGCACTGAATACTCTTTAACAGGAAGGGACAAGCTCTCTCCAGCGATAGTGTCTTTGAGAAGGCGTATAACACATACATAAGCTCCCATTTAAAAGGAAACTAACTGTTCTGTTTGCTGCTACAAGAGCTGACCTTAATCTTTGCTTTATCTGAACCCTTCCTTTGACACTATAAGCCCTGGTTGTCATCCCTCCCAGTGTAGTTTTACCTTCAAAAATAATAATCATTTCTCAGGGATTAGGGTGTGGCCACTTACAGCAAAGAAAGATAATGTCAAGCTTACATACAGGTATATGGCTATAAGTACACACATGGATGCCTGCCTGTACACATGTATACACATATATATATGCAGGAATGCATAGCTATATGTTATCTGTACATATATAGGAAGGTAAATAGATATATACAAACTCAGCCTGTGGTAGTTTGAACTGTTTCAAACACAGTGCATACCCTGGTGGGAGGCGTCTCGCTGGTTAAGATACTCTTTGATGAACTGATGAAGTTCTCTAAGCACAGGGAGGTCCAGCACTGCCCTACAGGCAGTCCACAACACTTCAGGATTTCACCAGCAATGGCCCTATATGGGTCAGGAACCTTTTCAGAGGAACTAGTGAAAGCTCATATCCATTTGCCAGCACAGATGGCTACTCATAACCAGAGTCCAAATGCAAGAACTCCCAAATGTAAGGAAGCTTAAAATCTGGGTCCCCATGTCATGACTTAAACCTTACACAGTTATACCTGAGGCTAAAGTCAATTCATAGTCACTGATCCAGACAAATTTGCTGACTACTGTACCATAAGGCATTGACCAGTGTCCTGCAACAGCCTGAAGAATGAGCATGTAACTTCCATTTATGTGAAATCTAAGGGCTAGTGAGAGGGAGGGATTGCTCACATCTGGGTTTCAAGTCCTATCTGTAGTGCTGTGGGGAGCTTCATGTTGCATTACAAATTGAGAGATGTGCAGGTGTATGAATGCAAACCCAGGAAATTTAAGATGTCTCTTCTCTGTTCAGTGTACTTTGCATGGTCCTCACTGGTGTGAATGGCAGTTAGAAGAGTGCAATGTGAAGAAAATACACCCACAAAACAGAAGCTTTAAAACAGCTCTGTAATATGGCCAGAAAGCCATGAGTGTCCAGGAGGTAAGCCTAGATTCAGAACCCAGTGCTCTGAAATCTCTGGTTACTAGCAAAAGCATTTGAAAATAAATATAGACACAAATTAAAATGATACCATTTTTGACAAAGTAGACAGTAGTTGAAATATAATGAGGCACTGTAGAAAAATGCCCCTCCACCAAGCGAGCACTTGCTGGGTGGATTAGCCAGCATTCCTTCTCCTCCATTGAGTGGTGTCACAAGCTAATAAATATTTCAGAATTGGCTGTATTCAATCCAGCCCTTGTCCCGGTTGACGTCTGTTCTCTCAGTTTTCAGAAGGAGACAGGTGCAGAAGGATGAAAAGGGATTTAATTACTAAACATCCCCTACTCCCAGAATCCAAACACATGCTGTACTGTACATATACACCACACCTACTGTACTCACAAGCACATAAAATACTCATGCACACAGAGTCACACCTACTACACTCTGCAACACACACTTACTGAATCCACATTGCACACAGATTGTGTTTTGGAAGTAGAGGATTCACATTGCATTACACCAATGTGTTTTGGCCATTGGACGTGGACGATACATGTGCGTGCTGAAGTTATAGCACATATTCCTCCTCTAGAGCCACACATCCAGTTGCAGAAATGCAAGACAGATAGAAATGGCTTGTTTGTCCCCTCCTTGTGGCCAATCGTTAAAAAAATAAGAATTGGCTACAGCTGCCCGCCAGGAAAGATAAACTTTCCCCCCCCCCCTTCTTGTGCTGAATGTTCTGCATTCAGTCCCTGCGTCTTCTCAGTTTGGGTAGCAATACAGAGAGTCACGCTGTACATCACTATACCCACACTGTAGTCACCATATAGTCCTCTGCATTCACCCTGCGTCTTCTCAGTTTGGGTAGCAATACAGAGAGTCACACTGTACATCACTATACCCACACTGTAGTCACCATATAGTCCCTCACCTGCAGAGAGTACATTGCATGTTTACATACATGTGACTTATTTACTGTATTAATGGTTTCTTTTTAACACACTTTGGTCTGGCATTCAGTCCCTGCGTCTTCTCAGTTTGGGTAGCAATACAGAGAGTCACGCTGTACATCACTATACCCACACTGTAGTCACCATATAGTCCCTCACCTGCAGAGAGTACATTGCATGTTTACATACATGTGACTTATTTACTGTATTAATGGTTTCTTTTTAACACACTTTGGTCTGATACAAGAAGTGTACAAAGGCCCTAACCATAACCTTTAAAACTTCTGTTCTTATAAGGCTAGATTTTCAGATACTGTGTACCCACAACTGAGGGCATTTTCAAGAGCTCCTCTTTAGACACCACACAATAAGCTAGGGAAATGGTGCTGCTCATTCAGTTGGTATCTGGATCACTACTGTAGGGATGTTATCTTCTCTTCCAAAGACTTTCCTGCTGTTTGACAGGGAAGATCTAGTAGCACTTTTCACAATAACAATAGTCTTAGTCTGGGAGTTGCAGGCAAATTTCAGTGTGAGAAGCTGCATTCAACCTCTTTAAACTTTCCTGGCACTTTCAGCTACAAACAGGATACTCCTTCGTTTCCTATTCCAGGCTGTGCTGGCCTAACTGTTCCTGTGGGTTGTTCAGCAGCAGTTGTGCTCCACCACGGAGACAGCTGCGTGGCAGAAAGGGCAGTGGTAGGCAGTGTGGCCAAGTTGGTGGAGCCTCAGTGGGGGCTTAGGAGATAACACGTCTTCCTCGGTTCTGGCCCTTGCCCATTGGAAGAAGTCAGGTCATTTTATGCCAGTTGCCTCAGTTTCATCATCTGTAAAATGAGGCTAGTAATATGAACTTCTTTTGGAAAGTGATTTGAGATTTACTGAGCTAGCAAGTACTTGTCTGGGTAGTCTATTTGAGTGCTTTGAGATCTTTGAGGGACTCCTGAGTGTATTGGTGTGATATATTGCTGTTACTTTAGACAGCGAAGAAAAAGAAAGAAATAGAGTTGAAGAAAAAGGAAAGTTGGGTGCTCCTCCAGTCCTGCTCCCACTGGAATTGTACTGTTGACTCCAGTCTAAGCAGGATCAGGACCTGGAAGCTCGAGTGATAGATGGTGACAAACACCAAGAAAATCAAAAGTGATGGATGATGAAAGCAAATGGTTCTGTGTCTGGGCTAGAAGGGGTTTCCAGATAATGTATCACTTAGGTCAAATACAGAACACCATTGGCTTTAGAGCTAGGTAATTAGTGTATCAGAAAATTGGGGGAAATTATGTATGTTTTTAAGATGGGCTATTAAAGCAAGCCATGAATTATTGAGCAGGGAAACTGCTTTCTTTGTTTTATTTAAGTTAACCTTGGAGAGCAGAGAAAGAACATCAGGATGATTTTTTCTGGGACATATGTTCTATATGAGAGCACATGTGGTTGCAATGATGTAAGGTCCCCCACTGCATCTCATACACTGCAAACACATGCTTATGTGCACATATGTGCATTCATGCATACACACAGAGCAGAGTCTGTAAATATTCTTGCTACATGTGCACAGTACATATATGCATGCTTGTTATCTTTTATATACAAAGCTCCGTACACACTCAGAATAAAAGCAGTCAGACCTGGTATGTATCACACAAATAGTTGGAATAGTATACTTAAATGTTGCACATAGAATAACATGTGATAAATATAGCCTGTTCCCACCGTGCTTACACTACTTGAAATACTTCTGCAGACTCATTTATAGATACACAAATATTTTATTAAAGTAATCTTAGGTTTCATATGCATCCCCAAATTGTAATCAAAAATTCATACTATTTTTACATAAATGTTTGTGCAAATTACACATACTGAGCAAAAGTCCTGTGCAAGTTCCTGTATGACCCTATGTTGAGATCTGCAGTGGCTTGCGAATTCGCAGCTTAAAAACTTAGCCTGTGTATCTACACATACTTGCGTGCACTGTGTGTGTTTGCATATATTCTATTGATGGACTATGTCCACTCAATACAGAATTCTGTCTTTCCTATAGCAATCTGTAGAATGATTCAAAAGCTGAATTGGGCCTCATTCTCCATTCGACTGGAGGGTTTTAGGAAAATTTCCGTGGAACTCCATTTCCATTAAAGTCTACAGTGTTTTTCTGGAGGAGATGGACTGCTCAGTTAAAAACAGGAGTGCTAATTAAGTTGATTCCACTGTAACTCTCATGGTTGGTTGACTCTACTGTCTGCGTGACCATAAGAGTGTTAATTTGATTTCATGTATAAAGTGTGTTTGTTTCCCCAAACTGCTCTGTTGGTCTCTGATTCTTCACATACTTATAGATAGGCTTAAGTTCTGGCGCAGGAAGACCCTTTTTAGCCTCAGTATGACTTGATGGGTTTGCACAGCATTGCTTATCGCTAAGTGCCACCTCAAATTCTGCAGAATCAGAACTTAAAACTGTTCTTTTCTCTACAAGACTGCCCAGAAAAAGCACCCAAAGGAGCAGGTAATTTAAACAAGCAAATTGTCACCATTTCATAAGTGAAATAAAATTTTCTTGTAATCTGGGAAACGTAAGTGGGACTGCAGGAGTCCAAATGGGAAGCACTCTTTTTTGGCACTGGGGCTTTCATTGGCATATGGCTGCTTGGGGGAGTTGGTATGGAACTAGACACCATGCAGCCCCTCGTCTTGTCTTTGGGCCTTGTGGTTGCTAGTGTAAAGCTCTGTAACAGCCCAAATCAAAGGTTTATATCTCTGCATCCTGGAGCACTGAGGAAATTGGGTCTGATTCCAGTTTTGCTCTTTGTACCCATCCATCCTAATTATGACCCATATTCTACTCTGCAGCTGAGAATCTGGGTAAAATCTGTAACTGCTTTGTGCGTGGAACAAACCACAGTGGGGATCATTCCTTTGATTTCAGGGACCAGGACAGGCCTGTGGACTGCCCAAAGTATTTGTGTTTAAATCAGGACTCTTTAGCAAATATTTGTGCCTTTTTTTTTTTTAAAAAACATTTACCACCCATTCCAAAACAACAGATTGTATGATACATTAAGCTACAGTTTTCCAGTAGGGATAACATAGAAAGAACAAACACCCTGCCTTTAATTTATTTGTAAAATCACAAATTTAAAATATTGCAGTTTCTTTCTTAAATGGGAATCTTCTGTGGCACAAAATTTTTCTGTCTGTGGAATGATCTGTTTGGTTTCCTTTTTACCTCAGAAGGGACTGGATGTCTCTCCTGTTTCTGTGTGCAATAGATTGACCTTTATCAGGATGGAATTTGGAAATGTTAAATTATGAAAACTTTGAGACTTTTGCAGAAATGTTCTTATGTAAAGGATGAGGCCCAGGAAGTAAGAATTAAATTGCAAGAAATAATGGGCTTAAATTGCAGCAAGAAAGATTTAGGTTAGCCATTAGGAAAAACTTTCTTACGATAAGGATAGTTAAACATTGGAATAGATTGTCTAGGTAGGTTGTACAATCTCCATCAAAGGAAGATTTTAAGAACAGGCTAGGCAAACAAGAGTGATGTAGCTCCCGCATAGAAGAAAGTGGCCAGACTAAGTGACCTCTAGAGCTCCCTTCTAATCCTATATTCCTATGATATTAAGAGTCTAAGATTTAGCGTTGCTTGGGTTATAGCTAATACAGCAACGTGTGCAGTGGGATGGATGGATGGTTGGATGTTGAGGACAGATATATCCTTTCTCACATTAACACTAGTCATGGTTATGGTCCATCTAAATTCCAGTGCATTGCTTAGAAAAATGTGCCCTTTAATTTCCTAATAAAACAGCTGGGTAAATTCTTCTACTTACAGCTAAAGAAAAAAAAAGTACACTTGAGAAATAATGGTTAAATTGCAGCAAGAAAGATTTAGGTTAGCCATTAGGAAAAACTTTCTTACGATAAGGATAGTTAAACATTGGAATAGATTGTCTAGGTAGGTTGTACAATCTCCATCAAAGGAAGATTTTAAGAACAGGCTAGGCAAACAAGAGTGATGTAGCTCCCGCATAGAAGAAAGTGGCCAGACTAAGTGACCTCTAGAGCTCCCTTCTAATCCTATATTCCTATGATATTAAGAGTCTAAGATTTAGCGTTGCTTGGGTTATAGCTAATACAGCAACGTGTGCAGTGGGATGGATGGATGGTTGGATGTTGAGGACAGATATATCCTTTCTCACATTAACACTAGTCATGGTTATGGTCCATCTAAATTCCAGTGCATTGCTTAGAAAAATGTGCCCTTTAATTTCCTAATAAAACAGCTGGGTAAATTCTTCTACTTACAGCTAAAGAAAAAAAAAGTACACTTGAAATGAATTTTTAATACAGATTTGAGTGGGATTGCAGCAGGCGCTTCTGATCTGATAATTGCACTGGATCAGCCAGAGTCGTCATCTTTTTTTCCCATCAGAAATTTTGTGTGAGAATTTAGTGCTGATGAAAGTTCCCAGGCTTAGGGCTTGCGAGGTCTCCAGTTAGCTGAAGAATGGGGACCCTGGGCAGCAGCGAGGACAGGATGGGCAAGGTCATGGGCAGCCATCAGCTGCTGATTCTCATCCCTTTGCATCCAGTCAATAGAAGCAAGGTCAAGAGAAATCCTCACTGTTTATTTAGTCAATGGCCTCTACTGAAATTGCCAAAAAGAGCATACAGTAGCACCTACAGCATGGAGCATAGCCAGCTAATAGCAACTAATGTCCGACCCCTCTCCGCTAAATAGTGACTCAGATGGCTGAATCCAAAGGACCAAACAAGAAAAAGACTTATGTATGTTGTTTTGAACACAGACACTTTTTTCCCTTTGTACCTCACTTTCAAAAGTGTAAGTATTGTAGGAGCTGCTGTTTGGGGAGTCACTGACTTTAGAGTGCAAGTGAGTCTTTGAAAGGTTCTTCCCTCTAGGTGGAGTCTTTATGGGGACTGTTCACAGAGGCTATCTTTAGCATATTGAGGTTAATCTCTCTGTTCCCTGTGCAAACACAGAGAGAGGCATGCTTGCCTAGATGGCAGTTCAGAGTAGAAGCCAACCTAGCCACTGTGATTCACCCTCTGGAGCAGCCTGTTTTCTTCCTTGGCTTTGAGAGGTTAAGGCTAAAGTTCACTGGACAAAAGCTAGCCCTTTTGAATACCCCTTGAAAGGGTATTGGAATAATACTTGAAATGTATTCCTCTTTCTTTCTTTAAGACTATCCGAGATTCATTACACCATCTTACTGTCTTTCCTAATTGACACTAGAACATGTTGGCTGGTATTGCTGTCAGTACATCCTACTAGGGAGACAGAGCTTGGATCAGCCAAAGAGTGCTTTTGTTGGCTTGGCATGGCTTAAATTAGTTTCTTGAGGGAAATCAGCTATCTTGGTAAAAGCACTTTGGTTCCTGTATCACTGCAGCTACACTACAGCTTTTCACAGTGTAGAAATACAGTTAAAAAATCATGGCCCTAATTGACATTACCATAAATAATTTCTAGCAGAGACCTGGCTCCGAGTGAATGGGGAAGTATAGCAAGAAAAGCCTCTGTGTCCCGTTACCAGCTGCCCTAAGACAAGTCTTGCCTTGAGATGCTCCCAGCTTTGCTCCTGCGGCCTCACAAGACAGACCTTGTGAGACTGGTACAATCCCCAACAGTTGGGAATGCAGTGGTAAACACAGAAGGGAAATTTAGGCTGAAAACCCTGGCAAACCTGTGTTGACTTCCCCATGATTTCCTGAGCACTTGTTTTTTTCCCCTCAGCCTGCCAACACTTCCAATAAGACAGTTGTGCTACGAGATGAAAGGGCAAAGATTCTCTGTGCCTCGCTCCCTGTTTTTTTTCCTTCTTTTTTTCTTTCTTTCTTTTTTTTTTTGTGCCATTCTGGAGAGCCATTGGCTGCTGCCTGAGATATCCTGAGAGATGCGGCAATTAATTTTCTTTTAATCAAGGTCGGATGAAGTAAATTGGTGCGGCTCTGCAGCCCCTCATTTTCTGTTTTTGCAGTGATGCAAAACAAATATGATCAAATTATGCTCCTTCTCACCTTATTGAATTAGGAAGCGTGACTGATCCGGGAGAGCTGAGATGTTATATACTGTACCAATCCTCACCATCCCCCCTCCCTGACAAAGCCATCGGGAATCTTTTTGCAGGTTTTTTATTTCAAGTTCGGAGGGAAGTGTGGGAGTGGGTGTGGGTGGTGGGGAGAGAGTCCTATTTATTTTTCTTAGTCAGTGGGGTGAAGCTGTATATTTCACCTTACAGTGGTGTATGAGTAATCACAATAATCAGGTCCATCTGGGCTCAGGAATAAAATCTGACAAGAGGACAAAGAAGTTAAAGAGCAGGCCTGCAAAGAGAAGGGCCTTTCGTCTGTTCCAACAACAGTTCTTACCTGCATGTTTGTCTGCCTGCTGCGTGCATAACTGTATGACTGGTGGACTTTGAGGCACTCATCTGGGAGTGGAGGGTCATGGGGAGCATCTTTCCAGCTCTGCCACTTGCTTCTTCTGCAGCCTTGGGCATACCGCCTTGTCCCTCCATGCCCCAGCTACCCTGCCTGTGCAATATGGGTAATGAAGTTTGCCATGAGATTGGCAAATGAAAAGCATTACATGAGAGCTAAGCATTATTTGCACTTTGTTAGCTCTTAAGGACTATTTTGTGTTAATTTCATTGCAGCATGCCAGAGGAAAGAGGAAGAAAAAGAGAGATATATGCTCAACACACAGAGCTGTCTCACAGAGATTTTGCTTATAGTTAGTTTGTTCATGTAATCTACAATGAATGTTATTCTGACTGACAGCATCTGTTTGCTCTTTGTATATGGAGAAACATTACAAATGCTGTGATCAATACCACTATGGACATACAAATTGCACAATATATATAGTCCTGTAACCCACGGCTGGGAGGTCTCAGCATCCAGCAGATTCAGGCTGCTGTGCTGCTATTTATTTCAGAGGGTGTCTCTGTGTGGGTCAGGGCTGTAGGAGTCGGCTCCTATGGTCAAAACTTGTAATACCCTTAAGGGAATAGAACATGGAGATGCAGCAGGAAAAATGCATAATGAGTGGGCTAATGTGTACACTATTCTTCTCTGAAAGAAACTCAAGGTGGTTGTGAGCTTGACCTAAAGGAAACCTTTCCAGCGTGATAATCATAGAAATGGACAGAGAAGTCTCCTGGGAGGGAGGAAAGTATGTAGTCCATCCTCTACCCTAAGGCAGAATCAAGTGATGACTGAAATACGAACTTTCCTTGAACGTGTTAAAGGAGCTGGCCCAAGAGAGGATGGGTCAGCAACAACAGGAATTTAGGACTAGATCCCACTGAACTGTGAACTAGTACTCTGCACACAGCATGGTGATCTCTGTGCAGCTAATCTCAATTGGTTAGATGATCTCATTGATCCCTTTTGGCTTCAGAATCTACACTTCTATTAGAAACAGAGTACCCAGTAGATGTGGTGGCTGGGATTCAGAAAAAAGCAGGGCAGACTGAGAAAGGCAGTCAGTCCTAACTCTGACTGGGATGCAAGAGAGAAAATTCGTACTTTGGTGAGAACCTAATGACACTAAGGACCTCTGCTAGTCAGAGCTTATCGAAGCAATACCTCTTTGTGACTTCACAACATGCTGAAATGTTGCTCTGGAAGTGAGAGGGGAAAAGCATACCTTCCTGTGTCACCAGAGCCAGTACCTACTGCATGACAACCCTGCAGAGCAACTTCAGCTGAGCATCCATTTCCACAATGGGAAAATGTGGGAGAGCTGAGCACTGCACAGGTTGGCAAAGGTGTAGGCACCTAGAGAGAAAATTTGGCAGCATGCAAAATACTTTCCTGGACATGCTGTGTGATAACAATAAATAGAGGTTATTTAGGTTTGTGTTTGGTTTTTTTTTCCTTTCTTTTTTGAGAGAGAGAGAATTGGAGAGAATGTACTTAGACTGTAGGTTTTAATTTATAGACTTTAGGTGACCTTTTCACCCTGTCCCTTTTCCCCATCAGGGCAATCTTTTTCAGATTGTACTGCTCATTCTGCTTAATCACAGCACAAAACCAACCCCCGACCAGGTTGATAAAAAGAAAGGGAAATTTACAACATCTTTTTCTATTTATTAGGTTTTCTGTTTAAGCACAAAACATTATCTGTTTGTCCATCTGAAATGTTTTGTACTGCTGCCCATCAGTGTTGAATCTTAAATAGACTGGCAATCACAAACATTGTGCGGGATCTCATGAAGACTTATTTCCCTGCCACAGGTATGGAGAACTCCACTTGATGTGGGGTTCTGTTGCATTGGGTGAGAACAGATCTGGGAAGATGAGTGTGATGAATGTCATCTTAGTTACAGGAGAACTGCTCAACCTCACCTCCTTAACAGGGAGAAAGGAAAAAAAGAAAAGAGGTAGGAAACAAGAATTCCTATAAGAAAAAAAACCAACCCAAAACTAAGAAAGTCCTTATCCTGGCAGGCTTAAGGAGAGGGCAAAGATACACAGGAGAGAGAAAACAAGACACAAAAATAATACTAGGGAACATTTTCTTTTCCACATTCTTAATTTTTAACCACCCTTCTCTCCTTGTTCATTAATCCTGCAATCTTTTCCTTTCTTTGAGACACTTCTCAGAGGTGTATGGCTCATGACTGCAGTCAGTGTTAATCGAAATTCCTCCCAGCAAGAGGAGGGGAAGACTTGAAGCTCTCTTTGGTCTCTATAAAAATTCTGTTCCTTCAAAGGCGGTGGGTACAAAAGGGCTTTTGAAGCAAACTCTGTGTACCAAATTATAGACTAGACTAGGACCCTGACTGTAATTAATGACAATGCTGAGGGAAGGAGATACTTCTTGTTATATGGTCCAAGTTTAGGATACGTCCAGTAGGGCATAAACAGAAACAAGCCCTGAAGAGGGGTCTCCCATGCTAGTAGAGATTGGAGGGGCTCATTGAGAGGACAAACAGGATTAACTCTCTCCTCCTGTCTCTAGCCCTCCTGGGTTGCTATATGCCTTAAGACCCAGTATATCTCCTTTATGTCTTTTCTACATTTATCACTTCACAATATCAGTTGCTAACATCCATCAGTGACCCATATGTCTACTGACCTACTGATTTAAGCCACTGCAATTTCCTCCTGCAGTGTTCAGTGTAGCTCTCTACTCCCATTACCTCCATGTCCTCTGTCTTTCATAGTCTCAAATCTTTTTCTTTCTCTCTTACGTTTTTCCCCTGTTCCCTAATTTTTTCATCTCCTCCCTGTAGCAGATAGATCCAATTCCTTTGGGGGGGGGACACGGACACAACCCACAATGCATGAACCCACCAGCTCAGCAGATTTTACTTGGTACTGTTTTGGCATCCAATCCTACCCATATTTCTGTGAATCATTGTGCCATTCGTGATCAGAGCTCCAAATGAAACTCACCAGGAATTTTTATTACTCCAAGAACAGTGAAGTAATAGTCCGAACTACCAATCACTGGAGCTGGCAGGACGGGGCTCCCAGGGGAGCGCAGGGCAGCACAGCTTTAATTGTCCTCTTTTTTTTTCCCCTTTCCCTGACAGTAGGAAAGGAACTCTAGCCCCCTTACAACTCTCCCATCCTATATTTTCTTCCAAAAACTCAGATCCTATAATTTCCATTTCCTGTGAAAAGCATTCTTAAGTTTTGGAATAATGCTGCCTTTGTGGCTGAAAATAGTTGCTGAATTGCTTGCTGAGAGTCTGATTGTTACAAATCATTAATAACATCCTCCACTTGGATTAGCTAGTAAGAACACCTTGTTGTTATCTGTAGATCTCAAAGCTTTGTGTGAAGCAGGTCAGGATCATTATTTTCATTTCACAATTATTACTATTTTCACAGAGGCACTAAGAGGTGGGATGTCATGCCTAGGGGCAGAGCCAAGCATAGAGCCCAGGTTTCTAGAGCTTCATTTCTTGAGACTACACCCCTCATCACAAAAGATGGCAAAGGGTATTCCCAACCCTTCTAGACCCAGATTTTACCAGGAGCTGAAGGCTGACATAGCAGAGGGCATCAGTGAGGGCTTGGTACAAGGAACAACAGAGAAATGCTGGTTTAGGCAAGCCCACACTGGTACAGATGCCACAAGGAGCTCTAGTTGCGTGGAAAGCTTGTAGCTGCTGCAGGCTGAGGCTCAGCCTCTTCCAGATGAGAAATGCAATAAGGAGGGATGTAATGCCGGGAAGCAAAGATCTACTCTGTGCCAGCCATAAGTCTTGGTGAAGAGCACACAGCTCACCTAGAGTCAAAGCAGTGGCTTTCAGAGTTGTGATGGAGGTCTGCTACTCTGCAGGGGGAAGGTGAAATAACTGTCAGTAGGAGAGATTCCGAAACAGAAAAAGAAAGAGTTAATGAAGTGTCTTACCGCTTGAGGCAGACCCTTTCTGGTGAACACGACAGGGTAACTTGACCCACCTTGTTTTGTTCCCATCGTTTATGTGACTGGGATAGGTAGGTTGCAGAGGAGAGGAGAGCTGGGAAGGACCAGGTTCCCTCTCCACATTTTTAGCAGTGAGATTCCAGCTCAGTTTGGTGGTGATGGCAGGGGAACCTCCACCTGGTTGAGTGCTGTGTCAGGAGCTACTTTCAGGAAAAAGAAGATGGTGTGGAGAGTGGGGATAGGATGTTCTTGGAAGCAGCTGAGGGAGAGGCACAGGAAAAGGTGCTGCTTTTTGGGTGACTTTCATCATGGCAGAGAGGCCCCCACAGTTCTCACAGCCCTCTGGCTGGCAAGTTCCACAACCAGCATCTCTGGGTTAGGAGATGGAGAGAGTGGTCTGATGTTACTGCCGTGCTGTGGGTCCAGCTTCCCCTCCCGAGAGGAATGCCCTTCACTCTGCACACAGGATTTTCTCTCGTCCCACTGAGAGTGGGCTCTGTGCCACTTTATACTTTGGAGGATCATTAGCAGAAATCATTAGCTATAATACAACCTCCCCCATAAATCTCCCCTGCACCTGGATCATTTGTCCATGCCTAATTTCCATCTCCCTAATTTTATGATTTGTCCCTCATTTGATGAGAGTTCCTTCCATTAATTGTGTAGTAAGTGCTTCCAGATAAAGGGCTGAGGAGTTGACCCCGTCTTGGAAAGACACGGTTTGGGCTTTTTTCCTGAAGGAGAGAGCCCCTCTGAAATATTCTTGCTTCCCTTTCAGAGGGCATCACTCCAAATCTTAAAGGCACCACAGCAGCTTCCCATAGGGAAAATGCCTCTTTCAGATAAATCCTGTTCGCTGGAGGCGCTGCAAGGCAGATGAAAGCAGCAAAGCTCAAGTCCAAGGTGTCCTCTGCCAGTTAGAAAAGTCTTATAGGCATTATCTGTACAATTCAATTCAGAGCAAGGAATAAACCTCTGCTTTTTCCCCCCCGGACCCCTCCTAATTATCATACTTTGCTGCCTAAAAGCAATTCTGTATCCTCCCACAAAAATCTCCTCTGCTGAACTATTTCATGTTATATTAGGCTGCAACAGAAATCCTTAGCCTGTGTGATAATGGGCAGGGAGGGAATTGGTCGAGTCAGTGGAAGAAGGGACTTCGCATCAGGCCTGCAGAGCTCTTTTTCCAGCTTTTCTGCAGACCTTCTGGGTGGTCCAGGATAAGGCAGCTCTTTCTCAGTGCCTCCGTTGCCATCTAAATAAGATGGCGATACTAGCAGTAGGGTGCCATGAGAGTTTAATTAATTAATTTGCAAACGCTGTGAGATCCTCTGATGAAATTCACTGCATCAGCACAAAGTCGTATTTAATCTATATTACATACGGAGATCCCAATAGCAGGAGCATCCCAAATGCATAGGAAAACTGAACCAAAAAGAGGTGCAGCCAAACTTTCTAAGCACCTCACTGAATAGTTTATGTCTCTGGCAAACAGGAAAATTTTTCCAAATCAAAGCATTTGTCCTTGAACTTCTCACTATGCACGAGTGTGAGGCAGCTGAAACAGCTCACACTGGGACAAACACAACCCACTGGAGCACTCTCAGAGCTGAATTTGACACAGTGGATCTGCTCTACTATGCTGACTGTGTTTTCCTTCTCCCAGCCTAATCTCCCCCATCTTTTCTCATACCTGTCCTATATTTGACACGGATGTTAGAAAATCCACCGAGATAAAGGTTGATCCAAAACTCAATCAGAGAGTGCAAAAGCTTCCCTGGAACCACCAAGGCTGTAAATGGTGCAGGAAGTGAAGCTGTCGGATTCTCAGCACCTCTCTCACTGACTGTTTCCTTTAACTGTTGATTTAGTCTTGAGGGTCTGTCTGTGACATTCTTGCCCTGGTGCTCTTTTCTCCTGAGTTTCTGTCCACTGCAGGGGTAGTACAAATTCAGAAGAAGGGCGTAGGAGAGGAGGGAGGCGCAGTGCTAGAAGCAGCTTGCACATTTTACAGGTAACATTATCTTTTATTGGCATCCTAAAAAGAATGTCAGGCACTAGACTGTTGGTTTTTTGTTTTTTTTTTTTTTTTTTTTTTTTTTTTTTT
>NW_008794443.1:3045146-3063821 GCF_000699145.1 Aptenodytes forsteri
TGTTTTTTTTTTTTTTTTTTTTTTTAATTTCTGCTTCACTGCCATTCCACTGCAAGATTTTTATCACATCCATGATGCCAGCAGAGGCAGGCAGTGCTCAATGACACAACTGGCCATTCACAAGATTTCTGGAGACCTTTTGTCACATCCTCTGGAGCAAACTGTGAAGGTTTCATCATTTCTGTTCTAAAGCTGGAAATACTCTGAGACTGAGCAAGGCACAGGCCTTTCCAGCTGACTCCCCAGCCAAAAGGGGCTCTCTGCTAGTCAGCCAGAACTACTGAGAGAGATCTTCCCATTGTTTTACAAGTTGAAACAACCTTTGTAGTAGTTAACCAAGACAGGTATTCTAGCAGTCATCCAGGCCATGGAGTGTTCTTGCACTCTCTGAAAGTCAGTAAATACATTTCTATTGATGTCTGGGCCAGTAGGAACATTTTCACTGGCCAGGCATTGCTTTCTGACCCAAAGAGCTTCTCAGAGTCCATGCAATTCTTCTCATTGACGTATTTCATGTGACAGTTGACATTGCTTCTCATTTTCACAGCAGCTCAGTTCTCTCTGGTCAAAGTTTATGGTAAGATAAGACCTTTTAGACCAGTAGCAGAAACTCTGGTACCAATAGACTGGCCTTGCAGTCTGTCTTCTGTTTCCTTCTAACCTCCTGATTTTCCTAACTGCTTCCCTTGCAGTGGGCAATAAAAATACAAAAAGTATGATCACTCCCTTTGACAAACCCACTGAAGAGCAGGTAAGTCTCTTCTGTAAGGACAGTTGTACTGTTGCCACAGAAAGCAGGAGTCAGAAAAGTCTTTACCAGGTTTTGGATGGCTTGGCTGGTTTCAGTTGTGAACTGGAGAAAACACTGCATTGTGACTGCCAGAAAGAGCACTTGTGCTGGAGCACTGTCATCTCAGCTCTCCAGGACAGCAAGTGCAGTTTAAAACCTGGGCCACAGAGCCCCTGTGGATTTGCAGAGCCCTGTGGGACAGAGCAGGACCACTTCAGTGGCTCTCACTCCAGTAGCTGCCACCCCAACCCCAAGCCAGCCTGTGCTGTAAGCGCTCCAGAAGTAGATTTTTACTTTGTGACTCCTCAGAGCCTCAGCAGCAGCTGCAGGGAGCCAGCAGCTGAGGTTTCTGGGTGTGTATGGAGGCACGTGGAACTGGGCTGTGGGTTTTCATCCTGAGTTTTGCAGTTGCTGTCTGACCCTGTAAAAGCCTTTCCTCTCTTCTCGCAGAAGACAGCAGAAACAAGTAGTTGAGCACCTGATCCCATGCTGTATTCTCGCTGCCTTGCAACCTTCTCCTTTTGCATGGAGCCATGCAATAAATGCTGATATGTCCCCTATGGCAAGTGCAGTGGCATGAGAAAGAAGCTTTGCCATGGCCACAGTAGCACCTCATGCCTTTCAAATTCAAATATGGTTTTTCCCAGGTATCAATGACTGCAGGTAGAGAGGCAGCCAGATAGCTCTCACGCTCATGAGTGCCTTTTACTTTTACCAGTCTTCAGACAAACCTTGAAAAGATACATGAGATGGTGAAAGCTAGTGTAGTACTGCCTAGGCTTACTCCCACCTGAGAGAGGATCTTAGCAGGACATTAACCCCCATGTTTCTCCTCCTTGTTGCAGCTCTGAGAATGTAGCCATACACTAAATTTCTTTCCTAGATTTCTTTTGCCCGAATGAGGCTATTTTTACTAGCTGACATGAAATTTTTACTAAATGCCACCAAAATTCACAAAGCACTGAATTTTGGGCCTCATGGCAATAGGTAAAATACAGAGTAATTGTATTGATTTAATTGCATTTTCCCAGAGGATGATGCAGATCAGAGTTAAACCACAGAAAGGAAAAGTTCAGCATGGGTGTTATCCAGTCTTTTGAAATTAAGCTGAGTGAGTTCCAAATGAGATATGCAGTGGCATACCTGGTTTTGCAGTAGAAGCAAATGCAAAGTCGGCTATAGCCCTACCTTCCACCAAACTCACCCTCTATGGAAAGGATGAAACAATTGTTTTCCCTAGCAAGGAGGGACACTGTATATTATCTAATGATTATAGCAGGATCTAGGAAACAGGATTTCTGAGTTCCTCACCCTGCTGTGGCACTGCTTTACTGCATGGTCCGAGGGAAAACATTTCCACATTCTTTTCCTCAGTTAACATACTTGTGAAATAATACCGTGCCTTATATAAGATTTTATTTTCAAAACATATGCCATGTCCGTGTGCCACAGTACAATCACTTTATCTGAGATAACAGGCCAGGGTAGGAAACTTACCACCGTCTATCTCTGTGCTGTGAGGTGACCTGGTAGGATCTGGTTTTCTGAAGTACAGAACACCTGTATCTCAAGTCGAAATCACTGTATAGTCAAGGTGCCAAATACACCGGAGAATAAGGCCACTGAGTATGTGCATTGAACTTTGAGGTACTCGTGTAGAAGGAAGTAGAGGAGCAGGCAGCACTGTTGTTAGCGTTGCCAAGGACTTAAGCAGGTCCAACCTGAACAGAATATTCAGCTGATGTTGAAAATCGTAAAGTGTTTGTCTCAGTTGATTCTGGCAAAAAGAGGGTATAGTGGGTAGCCATACCCTCCAGCTTTGAGAATTTAACTGAGTTGTTCTGAATCTCCTCCTCGGTTTTGGTACTTTGCATGATCACAAGCTAGATGTGTGGCATAGCTGATGGAGGATCGTAGGTATACCCCCAGCACATGCAAAGTGTATAAAGGTGGCCAGTCACAAAATCGGGAGTGCATGAGAGACCAGCACGCAGATCTGCCCCAGTGTCAGATCAAGGGCTTGATTGCAATAGCTACATCCTGCAAAGGTCTGCTCTGGATGTGGATCTCTGCACAGTTAGCGAATCTCCTCAGACAGGCGTGCACCTCTCTCTGAAAGTATTGTTAGGATCTGTTGCTGATCCAGACTGCCTAGAAAGCTGGATTTGAAGGGATAGGAAACTGCAAAAGTAAGGGCTTTTATTTTTTAGGTAGTCTGATTTTTAACTATGTAAATTCATGGGATTATATTCTGATGATCCAAACGCTCTGGGTATGGAGCAAACACTGGAATTCCTTTCCAAAATAAATTCCAACACACTCAGCATTGAGAGGTCTGATCTTTCTCCTGCAGTTATCATACTGTGTTTGCGTATTTTGCGCTCTGTGTGTGTGTGCGTGCACATGAGAGTGCTATTGCAAGTGCAGAAAAACGTGTGGAAACACGTGAACATGTGCCTGTGCATGAGAACATGTGCAAGAGGCTTTTTATGTGTGTGTGAGAGAGGGCATATGCATGTCTACAAACTTGTGTTTACGTGGGAGTATATACGTGTGGGAACATGTGCACGTATGTAATTTTGTGCTTGTGTAGGAGAGAGGAAGGGAAAGCGTGGTAAAGTTATTTGAACCTGTTTGAAGGTCGGGTCTCCCCAAGGTTATCTGCTTTTTTTCCCTTGAATCTGTAAAGTAATGGTATTCACACTCACTACTTGAGAAGTGTTTCTTTTTATAGCTCTTCCAGATGACAAATAATGCCTGTTTTTGAAGTCCTTTTTAAGTCATTGTTCCCTGGACGCAGATACCATGTTTGGGTGCAGGAGGGGAACAGAGTGCAGAGCTATTTCCCCTTTCTGTCTGCAGGGAGCTTTGCTGGGACTAGTGAAATTCCAGCCAGGATCATCCAAGGGGCTGCAGACTCACAGCATATGAGCTAATAGGACACCCTCTCCTTCAAGCCCCGTGACACAGTGAGAGAGAAGCAGACACCCACCACAGTCCACTGAAAGCTGTTCAGGTCTAGGCCAGGGAGGCTGTAAAATCCAGCTGAAATCAGTGGTAGATTTCCCGGAGTAAGCCTCCCCGAGTTGGCCCATTGAGAATAAGCCAAATTCAGACTTCGTGAGTGGACAGGTGTCTGGATCAGAGCCACCCCTTGTTGGGGACTGAGGTTGATTAAATTTTGCCCATCTTCAAATATTTTGGGCACTGTTGCCCCCTGTGGGCAGTATGGATGTGTGGGCAGCACATTCAGAGTGTTCTTCGCTTCCCAGAGAAGTACAACTAGTCTGCTTCCCAGCAGACTGGTACAATGCTGCAGGCACTTGATGATACTGTTCTCTCACCATAGTGGCAACCTTTCTTTTTTAAAACTAGCCCCTTCTTTCTTGTCTTCCCTTAATCCTAAGCGTTTTGGCTAACGTCTCTCTGTCTGGTAGCGGCCATTCTGTGCCCAGAAATTGTTCTGTACTATGTAAGCACAGGAGGAAACAGTATTTTGTGCTTCTTTGCCCAGGGACAGGCAACTCGTGCACACCGCAGAGCACTCCCATTCCTTGCTTTTGTAGTGGGGATTTTGTGCAGTCATCACCGATGGACAGTGAGCTTATCCCCATCTCTGGAGTCTGACCACTAATTTACTCTGCTCCCTGCAGATGGGATAACCGAGTTTTTTCTGCTGGTCAGATCCTGAGATGTGGTGGAAGCTCAGTGTTCCCAGTGGCTATGATAGACATTTTCTGGAATACAAACTGAATGGGTCTCTCAGGATTTGGGCCAGAGGGAGTTGCAGATACCCATAAAGGTGTTCAGCTTAATATTGGAAAAAGCTCAGGGGAAATGGCTTGTGGGAAAAATAATGAGCACAGTGGAAAAACAGGGAACAGAAAAGGGGCAGAAAGATTCAAGAAGAAATCCAGAAGAGGACAGGGAGAAAGCTTGGTTGAATGGATAAACGGTCTGTGAGCAGGAAATGATATCTGACTTAATGTATTAGTCAGACAGAAAAATTAGATGGTGTAAACTGATCCTTCCTGCAAGGGGTGCTGAACTTTTTTGGTGACTTTAGAAGGCCATGTTTACAGTAACTTCAGCTCGTGACCAGACTATAAAGGCAGGCTCTTTGGGGCAGGGAGGAAGGAGCGTTTCATTAACACACTCACCTGCCTTCATGGGCAACCTGGCCTTGCAGTTACTGGGCTTTTTTTTATTATAAGATTGTACTTTGCTTTTTAACATAGAAATATAAAATATGGATTATCAAAGATGATAACATTCACAGGTAAGGGAACATAAGTCCACTTTATAGCAATAAATTATCTTCCCCACCCTTTTGGACTGATTAGCAGCTGTGTCTCACCTAAGCTTTCTAGAGTTTTCCTTTTAATTTTTCACCTGAATTGTTTTCTCCATTTTAGCTACACTTACAGGGGGTGTTTTTATGAAAGTGCCTACAGGGATTTCTGATCGTTGTTCCCACTAAGCCCCTGAAATTGCACAGTCAGTTTTGAGATGCTCGCCCTAAGTGTTGATTATCACAGAGTTTAATTTTAATAACAAGAGGCAAAGGCTACTTTAGTTTGCACTAGATTTCCATTCACCTGTAGGAAGTTACCCCAGTTTGCTCTGGTTTGCACATTCATTGACTAAGTGTGCTTTAACTCTTAGGGAGACTGCGGTTTAAAATTTAGAGCTCTTCAACTAAAGGCAGGATTTAAAAACCTGGCTGTATGAACTGGTGCAAGTCTGCTGGGGAGTTTGATATGCACCAGTATATAACCCGGTTTATCATTATAAGCCATTGAAACTGATAAACTGTTTCAATCCATGGAAAGGCAGTGTGTCTCCAATAGCACCAAGTCAAATTTATTGGTCTTAGGGTATGATTCAAGTCAAACCTCAGGTTGATAGGTTACCAGTAAAGTTGCTACAGTAATTATCAGTGCAGTTCCAGAGTAAAATTTGCCTGGTTGAACTATGTTGGCATTTATGTTGGTTCAGACAAATATATTTTACTTTACCATTGCAACTGGTCAGGAGTATGGTCAGGTACTGCTTCTCAGCTGGGGAGAGGGGAACATTAAGCTGTAATAATTCAGCCACTTGAGATCGTTTGTACATACCTTGAGTGTACAGGCAATCCCCAAACTTTTCCTACAAATTTTCGTGACATAACTATAATATTTACTTTTTCAAGTACGTGAACTCATTGTGGACATTCAGATTACTTCGTAACAGTCCCAGAAAGAGTTTAATAACAGAGGATAGGTAAGCAAAACCAAAACTCATAGTTTTCCCCTAAATCCGCTGAAGGGGATAGCTGTGTTTGTGAATCATGATCCAGGACTTAAGAATGTGAGGATACACCCCTGAAAGTAGCTGGTTCAATAGTTGCTCAAAACTCTTTGATACCACTTGGGACCTTTCCAGTACTTCTGGTTAAGCAAGTGCTCAGCTACTCTTCTAGTCTGTGGCTGCCACGTGTATTAGAGTCAAGTGAAATATAAAGATGTCAGATGCTTCCGACCTTAAATATCCTGTCTGACTTTGGCTGCATAAATGGCCCAGCCATTTTACATCCAAGGGCTATACCCTGATTCCGTTGGTCAGGTTTTGTACAAATTCAAGTTCAGCACCTTCCCTGGTACCTGAATTAGGGCAAGGACTTTGGGACTGGGCCCGAGACCATTCGTGAGGCGTTTATAATAACCGCTCCAGCACATGGAAGGAGCAAGACTGAGTTGGGTTTACCTGCGACTCTGCTTTCACCTTCTCCCAGGACTGAACGCATCACATGGAGATCATACTGAAGCAGGTCCTTGGGTGTGCTGAGCGTCCCTTCTGCTTGCGAACAAGCTCTGGCAAACACTCACACACAGCAGTGCAGTGACCTTTGTATCTCCATAGGTGTCTCAGGTACAGCATGTTTGTGCTGTTGGAACAGGAAGGAGAGCTACCTGGAACCAGACCAAAGTAGACACAAGGAAGTCTGCACAGATCTGAGTACTCCACAGGCTGAGAGTGCACTGAGGTGGCCGCTCTCTGTATGGCATTCCCAGGTGGAGCTAGGCCTGGTTACACAGACCTGGTTGGGTTTTCTCCCCAAGCTCACAAATGACCTGTAGCTCCAAATACCAAACAGAGCCTGGGATCCAGTACTGTTCTTTCTGCTAGCTCGTTTCCTGGTGTTGTCAGAGGTGTCTTTCACAAGGAAATTGAACCTTTAATGCCAATAGAGCCAGATTCCATTGGCAGATCTGGGTGGCAGAAATGTGTGGCAAAGTCAAAGTCTGGGTCTGGGAACTGAGAGTGGGAGGGTGGGACATGAGCTTTTATGAAGGATCATTTTCTGAAGGTGAGGAGGCTCTGCTGGTATTGGTATCATACTAGAGGACAAATGTTCCTTCCCTTTGATCTGTAGCCTGTTTCACCCTGTAGGATTTTCACAAGAGGATTTATCAGCCTGTATGTTTGTTAAGTTGAAGCCGGAAAGGGAAAATAGTCCCTTCAGTCTTTGCTAGTGGAAATTGCTCTGTATGGAAACCCAGAACACAATGAGAAATAAATAAATTGAAACCCAGAGCTGAGAAATAAACAATCCCTGTGGGAATAGTGTGATCACAGGAAAATAAGAACAATAAATTGCCCTTCTCTGAGGTTTCAGGGCTCTTAAAAAAACATCACATAAGTCTCATAGCTCCTTCTGAATGTGGTAGTGATCTTTTCCCCCATTTTACAGATGAGGATGCTGAGGTACAGAGTGGCAAAACAGCAGAAGCACCAGTTGCAGTATTTAGTATTTATGTACAGTGCACAGTGCAGTGCCTTTTAGAGATACCTGAGCTAGCTTGATATCAGAAGAGTACAGCTCTGTTAGTACAGTGATCTGTCTGGTATAATTTTCCACTGCTTGCTGTACTTACTCAGCAGTAGCTTGGGTTATCTTTAACCAGCATTGTACTGTGCAGTGTTGTCATACCTTGTAATCTGATTCATATATTCCTAGGACCAGTGTGATTTTCTGTCCGAACTCTTTCATATCATGGGCTGAAGAATTGCTCCAGCCTCTGTTCTTTACACTGGTAAGCACATAGCAGAAAGCAGTGCTGCCCTGGTTTTAGCAAATTACTCCACATGGGACTTAGCAGTATTTCCTATCTCTTCACTTTTAGGTTCTAGGTTCATTTTTCTGGAGAAAACATTCCAGTGTCATTCTCTAATCTAGCTCCTGACTGACGCTTTTTGGTTTTACCATGCTATCTAAAACCAAACATGGTCTGTTTTTCATGAGAGTTAAGAATATGAGAAAAACCTTCTGAAGAAGAGAGAAATGAGTGGCCATCAGGTGAAAGCAGAGGGAGGGGTGTTTCCTCTTGTTCCTTGGGACTGGCCTCTGGGGGTCACTGTAACTGCAGAGAAATGGGTTGGGTAGTGCATTAACCAGGCAGCAAAGAAAGCAAAACTTAAAGGTAACGTTTCCAAAAGGAGGTTCTGGTCTGGCCTGGACTGTTAGACTGATCCTTTGTGTGCACAAAGGTCACCGTCCTCAACCAGGTTACAAACTGAGTCTTTCTGAAGTTCAGACTTACACTGTTGAGGCAAGCAAGTATCTCCCATGGTTGCAGAAGGCGGCTGTAAGCTTCTTAGAGGGCAGTGGTTTATAAGCAAAATAGCCATAAATACATCAGCCAATGGATTAGTAACTTGTGTGTGTGGGTGTAGTACATGTGCATACATATACATATAGACGTGCATATACACGCATTTCTCTCTCTGCCAAGCTTATGCTAAGCGGTATCATTGAAATAAACTGCCAGAAGAGTTAGGATCTTTGGGTGAAAGTGTGTATGTTTGAAAATATAGCAATAACAATATTTCCTTTGAACAGACCACTGTGTAAAGATATAATTCCATTGCAGAGGCTTACCAAAGAGTAGCTTGAATCAATCTGCATGCTAACTCTGGTGAAACAAGTCTACAAAACAGAATTTGTTGGTGAACTGGTGGTAATTACACTGCAACTGAAGGTTGCTTGCAGACTCAAGGCTAAACTAAAAAATCTAAAGCATATTAATTATCATTACCTGCTGCAAAGCTCCTTTCACTGTGAGTTGGTTTCACACTGCTCTGGGAAGGGAGGAAGAGGTAAATTTGGAGACACAGAGGGATAAAGTGTATTGACTAAGAATCAGCATTTTAGGCTCTCTCATTGCTTGGGAGCAGTGGCTTCCATTTTTGAACACAGATTACAGAGAAATGCTGTTCTTATAGAAAAATTTCACAGATTTCAAAGGGAGAGAAAGATCCTGTGCGTGCTAGGGAAGAGTAGCATGCAAAGATGTAATGCAGAGATACAATATTTAAAAAGAGAAGAGTAGTGAACATCTATGGGCTTGATCCAAATGCCTACTGAAACTGATAATCAGACTCCTTCCCCAGACTTCAATGGCATCAGGCCCTTGATATTTTATAAACACAGATATATATTTAAAATTATTTAAGAAAGTTAAGATGGTAGAGAGATTGTCAACTTCCAGCAGTGGTGGTTAGATAGTGTAACACCATCCTCCTAAGAGATGCTACATCAAGATGATCAGGGAATTATGTGCATAAAATAAATCCTCGGGCTTCAAGATAAGAACATACTGCAGTTTCTTGCCATATGGTTCAGACTAAAATTTCTTGCTAGCCCAGCTCAGATTCTCTTCCTTCTCCTTCCTGATACGCTCCAGCTGAGCTCAGCTATTCCTGGGCTGGTTCTAAGCCTATTAAGAAAAATGAATGTCAGTGCCCACTGTAGTTTATTTTCAGTGATCTGAGCTACACAGGCAGCCCCTTGCGCTGCTGTTACACTCTGCTGGCTTCATGGGGTCTCTGTCAGTGCCTCGGGTCTGCCCATGTGCAGTAAAGAGCAGACGAGGGATCTCAGTCTGCTCTCTGGGGGGAACTTTTGCAAAAGCTTAGCCTCAACCTAACTGTGCTCCCACTGGAGTCAGTCAGAGCTTTGCTGTGTGGGAGATTTAATGTTGACTTCAGCAGGGAGCAGAACACTGGAAAAATCTCACAGGAAATAGCTGATTAGAGAAAAGTAGTAGTTTAGGCCAAAGTGAAGAGGAATCTTCTCATTCAGTTAGGATAGATGATTTTGATCAATTTTTGCAGTGGCCAGTGCAATGTGTCTCTATTTTACATGAGTGAGGGAGAATGAGGCGAGGGGGGGTGCGGGAAGAGAAAGAGAAAGCAGTTAATTTGACTGAATAAAGATAAAAGAATGCAAGCGCCACCGAGTTTGCTGTTTATCTGGACATTGTGTAATGTTGCGGAATCAGATGTGGCACTCTGGCTTTTGCACAGAAATGCCCAGGGAGAAATCCAGCCTTACTGCTAGCAATAATGAGAGTTTTTTAGAGGAGACTTCCTGATCTCTTCTCCTCTCCACAAGGCATCCACTTTGAAAGCAAATTCATGGCACTCTGGGCTTCCTAAATAAGAGGAATTTTCCTTTGATCTGAAGAGTGAATTTATGTTTTCACCCCACTGCAGGGCAAAAAAGGGCAGGGAAATGCCAGGGTGCCTGAACACAGAGACTGTCCCTGCAGGGGAGAGTATGGCTATTTGGGAGAGGCGAGAGCCCAGCTGGTCCAAAAAGACATTGTGAATTCATCCAAAGTTAACCTAATCCTTTTTGGTTGGGATGGAGGACTCTAGGTGTTTAATTTAGAAACAAAGGAGGGAAGGGAAAGCTGCAGAGGTTGTAAAGAAGAGCGAAGCCCTGGGATTGTAGAAGGTCTGTGAGGTCCCGCCAGGTCTGGATTGATTAGTATTCAGTATTTATAATATCTCCATAATGGTAAAACAAAAGAAAACAAGCCCAGAGAATGCATTTTTAATCATCAATCATTGCTCTTTGTTTGTCATGAATGAGCGGCGAGGGGAAATAGTCTCCCATAATCACCTCCCTTCACATCTCCTGCCACACAGGCCTCGCTGGGTGTGCTAAAAGGGAAATAAATAAACAAGCAGCAGATCTCAAAATAAATCCCAGAGACATGGGTGCTACGTGGGTTATCACACCCGCACACAGGGGTCTTGTTGGAGATACGAAGTGGGGGGAGGACATTTAAAAAGCAGGAGACAAAGACAAAGCATAGATAGGGCATTAAATGCAAGAAAAAAGAAGGATTGGAGTTACACAGGGGCAGCAGGTGAAGGAGGAAGAAGCTTTTTGGAGAATGATCAGTGGTGAAATAATCAGTGAGCAAAAGCATGTCAGAATAGGGACTTCTCGTGGGACATAGGACATTGGGATGGAAAGCTTGAAAATCCACCAAATCCAAAAGAATTTCAACCTTTTCAGTATCTAAGGATCACATAATTTTAGGATTTCCACATGAAAAAAATATTTTTTCAAGGATAGCATTCATGCTAGAAAAAATATTGAAAAGCCCATAGTTTCTATTAAGAGTCCCCAAAACCATATCTTATCAGGAACAGCACTATGCTGAACTTCTCCAATGGGAGCCCTGCTTTGATCTTGCAGCAGTTCTCACAAGGCCTTTATTGTAGTCCCAAATGCCTCTTGGGAGGAAGGGAAACATTATAATTCTCCCTTAATAAGTGAGATAACAGGCTGCTGGGAGGGTAAGGCCCAAATTTTCTAAAGCAGGGCTGGTGACTCCACACCCACTCGGTGCGTTTAGCTGACTGTTCTCAGAGAGACAGGAGCCCGGAGCCATCAGGACAGCCTGTAAGGAATAGACACGCTACATCTGAACCCTATTGAAAAATAATAAAAAGGTAATGACTTTGTCATTACTGGACATGGGTTTGTGTGTTGGCGAGGGGGGAGGAAGGGGAGGTTTTCTGCATTCAGGCTATAAATAATGTTTCCCATTATCCCGTGCAGTTCTCATGCATTCCTTACGCAGCCCTTGGTTTGCCTCCACCTCACTTGGCCAGCCTGCGAAGCCCCCCATGCCATCCCATCAGGCTGGCACACACTGCTGGAAAAAAAGGAGAAGGCCAAGCAACTCCTTGTGCCCGTCCCCCAGTGCCAGCATGACCATAGAAGACACTGAGCAAGGCAGAGATAATAAAGCGACCTCCTCTTGCCCAGGACATGGGTGAGGGGTGACTAAACGGGAGAAGTGTCAGCCCAGGACACATATCGGAAGGGATCAAATTTCAGAAAAGTCCATAGATAAATGTGCCTTGATAAAAGCGTTCCGTGATACCTGAGAGACGGAGTGTAGAAGGGTTATAGTCTTGTAGTTAACTCGGCTTTGTGCACTTAAAACAGAGCAGCTGAGCTGCTTAGTAGCAGTTCCTTAAGCAATTGAAACTTGGTTACAAAGCCTGACTTTGAAGAAGTTTAAACCATTTATTAAAAGGACAAACTAAATTGCAGTAACTCTGTCTTCAACCAAAATCAGGGCACCCACTAATGTTTGCACTGTTTAGTGAAAGACTCAAAATTGCACATCTCAGTTTAGTACATGAAGTTTACTGGTGAAATGCAGATGGGAGGGACCCGAAGAACTGTTGTGACTTGGGACCTATCTGGAAAATAGCAGCATTTAAACTAAAGGTGTGTTTTTAAGTCAATGGCCCGAAATGTAGATGCCTACAAGGATATTTTAAAACTGCATTTATATAACTAGCTTGATATAATTAAGAACTGATTTAAGCTCAAACAAAATAACTCCCTCTTGCACCCAAATTGGAGTCTCCACACTGACAATTGCATCTGTTGAACTAAGTTAGTCAGAAAATCAGGGCAGCTTTATGCTGTAAACAGACTTAGAGCTGTGGAGGATATTCCAGTTCTGTGCCCGGCTCTGCCACTGATTCACTGTGTCCCTAGGCAAGACTCCTAAGTTTTCCATCTATAAAGTGTAATGAAGCCTATGTAGGTGCCAGGTGATGTAGTGCTTAATTAATTAGTAAATTAATATAATGAACTCTAACTTGAAGGTCTGTATCAGCACAAATGAATTGTTAATATAAATTTTTATTATTTATTGCTATTTAGTTGATTATTTTCTAACATGGGCAGGCTATTACAAACATACAACTTCACACTTGAATTCCAGTTTTATTATTGTTGTTGCTTATTTATTATTGTTTTCTTCTGCATTTATTTGTTGCCTTTAGTAGCCTCCCCTAGGACTAAGCCCCAAAGCAATGGATATTACCCAGACATACAGAATAGTGAAGTTACTGGGAAATTTTGGGACAGAACTGGAGTTAAATGCCAGATATTTCTTGCTAAATCCCAAGTCTTTTGCTTGAACCTTTATACAGATTTAAGGCAAATAAAACAGATAGGGACAAATTCTAAGCTGAATAAATTCATTTCTACCCTCATCTACACTACCCAAAAATCAGTATCAGTCCAAACACCTATAATTTGCCCCACACAGTTTCAATATTTTTATTATATACTTATATACTAATATCCATGATATATATTTCTAAACAAAAGTATGACGTTTCAAAACACAGGGCCTGATCCTCTTCAATATAAGTAAGTCTTGCCCCACTGCTGTCAGTGTGAAGCAATGCCTACTCTGCTCTGAGGATTTGGACCAGGGTGCAATGGATATCCAATCAATTTCTTTTTTCTTCTGAACTGTGCATATGCAAAGAAATGGTTGCCTGTGAGAAAATGGCACTTGACAAACAATGACCACATGATATTCTCTGATTACTTGTGCCACTCTTATGATAAAAAATGAAAGCAGATAATATTATACTTGCAACTGAAAAAATGCCTCCTCCTTCTTTGCAGTTACTTCTCATTTTCCATTACAAAACTAAGTAAATCCACAGGATTTTTCTAGTGCATGTCTGAGTGATTTCTTCATTCTTCCAGTGAGTTGTGAAGCAGGATGAGAGGTCCCAGGTAGCACCTGGTAGTAGCTGCTACTAATGTACCAATTAGTACATTAATTAATGTACCCAGGTAGCACATTGGTCTATGCTAGGTTTGGTAAAGGTCACTCATGACGCCTGATGGCCATTGGGTAGTCTATATGAAATAGATGACTGTTTCAGTCCAGTTTGGTAGACTGGTCAGCCTAGACCTCAGCCTCCTTCTCACTTACCAGAGATTAAGTGCCCCTTTGAGGAATTAATGTGGCATGTAGGCCTATGTAAAGTGTGCCATCTGGTCTGAGCGGTTGGGAGCAAGGCATCTAGGCCTGATTCTCTATTGCCACGCGCGCCAGAGCAACAGGAACCCCTTTTGCAGTCTTTTGTCTTCCCCTCTAAAAAAAGTGGTAGCCAGGTCACAGCAGGGTCAGCTGAGGACAGAGTTAGAGCCCTCAGCACGTATTTCTGTGCTTTTGTCATTTTAATCCAGGCCCTTCTCGTGTTGTTTTAGCATAATTTTTCTTGTGTGAGTAATTTTTTAAGGGTACATAAAGTTTTCTCAGGCTGCACTTGCACAGCTTAGCCAGATGGAGTCTGTTCTGTGGTATGTACTGGGTGTGAATAAAATACATTAGTGTCTAGTCTACAGTAAAGGCATAGCCTATATGGTTTACCAACAGCTGTCCTGTCATCAGTCTAAATATTCTGTTCACTTCCATTCTGTATGGCTTGCACTACCTCATCATGCTCATATCTCACTACTGCCCAGCAGCGCAGGAAGGAATGTGACAGATACTCGCTCTCTCTGTCCTTGCACCCCATAGGTAACTACAGCATGCCTACACAAGCTGCAACCACACCACCCCAGTGTGGAAATAAGGGGACCCTGAGCAAAAGGGGGAACCATTCACGAAGTTTGGTTTAAGAGAGAAATTTCTGGATTTAACCAAGAGTTGTGGACAGCAGACATAAAGGATGACCTAATAATGAGTTTGGATGCTATTATTGCTAATTGCTGAATGATAAATAGCATGAAAGGTGTCCTACAATTTCTGTCCATGGAAATTTATTTGAAATATGTAGCTCAATACAACCGACGTCTTATGGGCAGTAAGCTTGCAGTGAGCAGGATGTCCTCTCCCCAAGGGCAGCAACTAATGGTATAGCTACATGCTATGGTAGCTAAAGAAAGAATGGGAATAGATGAAACCTGTTTGGAGATGGAGGAGTACGTGGAATCTGAGCTGCCAATGATCTTGTCCAACTGAACCGTTTGTATGTTAAATGTTCAGGGAAGCAGGAAATAGTGAAGATAAGAACCATAACTGGGTAAGGTCTCACTGGTTTTAGTAGATGCTGGTAAAGAAAACCGTAAGGGGAAAGGGAATGGTAGTGATGTCCAAGACTCCTTTTGGATTTTTTCCACTGTTGTGTTGTATACATAAAAAAGAGAAGAGCAAAAACAAGAGACATTTTAGTTAGAGGTCTTTGGTTAAAAGGTCTTCAATCCCAACGAGAGAGAGGCAGTCTGGTTCAAGTCGAATCCTGAGCAGTGGGCAAGGAACGCCCACTGCCAAGAACAAAACTGAACCTGTACTGAACTGTCCCGCTCCCCAGGTACATCTCACTCTGCTTCTGTTAGGGAAGGTTTATTGTTGAATTTGCCAGTGCTGTTAAACCATAGCATAGATTTGTTAAGAAAGTAAATCGTATTTTAGAGGAAATCTGAACGAAATTGGGTATGTCCAGAATTGGTAAAAGGCTCTTGAGATTGCTCCGCCGATGGCCATATTGCTCCTTTCTTAGTCTTTCTGTGTTTCAGACCCACTTTTATGATAGATGCAGATGCCAGCACTTATGGTTTGGGGGCAGTATTGACACAAGAACACAAAGGACTTGTGAGGGTGGTGCCTTATTACAACACTAAATTAGCTGGAGAGAGATTACTGCACCACTTAAAAGGAACTCCTGCAATGGTTAAATCTATAGAACATTTTCCTCCACTGTTCAACACGGAAGTAAAATTGCTTTGGGTTGATGACAGGAAGATGCTGCATAAATAGTTAAGTATGCATCATTTGCAATTTGCTAAATTATTTTCTTTCTATCTAGAACGGGCTGTGTAAGGTGTCATTACCTCATGTTCTATCTGACTGAGGAGCCATACGCTCTGGGGCCTTTACTGGGAGCTAGTATGGCAAACATCAGATGGGCTGAATGGGGCTTTGCACAAGCAAACTTCAGAAAGCAGGGACTAAAAGGTCAAAAGACACAGGTTAAGCATGAGGAGTGGGAATCTAAAACACATGCAGAAAGAGCTTTTGAGCAAGGTGTGGTTTAGAAGGAGACTTAAACCTGTTGTCAGAGGTACAGTTTGTAGGGTGTCTGAGCCTCACGCCGCGTGCAGGGGAGCACAGGCATGAGAGCTCTTTGGTGATAAACACCACCGCCTCAAAAACACTTGACTGTCCCCAAGTTCTCCTCCTAGCTAGGACAACTCCACAGCACTCCAAAATTAGCCAACTTCCAAGCAGAAGGAAGACCATTCAGTCTGTGTTCAGCACCCCAGATGAGAGAAATGCAAAAAAGCAAACAGGAGAAAATAATAAGAAGTAAGTACAATTAAAAGTAACGATGCAGCTTTAATTAAAGGGCCCTATTCTCCCAACCCTTCATTCTTCAGAGATGCCTCATAAGCAAGAATTCATAGCTTGGGACCTGCTCTTTTATATTTTGTACCAGAAGTTGGGGCATTTATTTTCAGAAACACATGGGTTTTAACCTGGTGGTGTCTCTCCGGCATAGAAATTCAAGCAGTTTGGTCTTTTTATTTTCAGCAATTTATAAATACTTGCCACAGTTATTATAACAGTCTCACACGGTTCTATTTACTTTAATTATCCCATTTTCATCCCCATTTTCCTACTTTGTATTGTGAGCAGGTAAAAATAAATAACTACAGAATGACGAATACCAAACAATATTCAAATAAACAGAAGCCCAGGTTCTGCAAAGACACAGACACTTAAAACACTCTGAGTATTTCCACAGAAATATCTCTCTCCACTGTAAATTCAGTCTGGTTAGTAAAAGTCTAGTCTTTACAGGGACCTAAATATTTAACTAAATAGATGTACGTTGCTAAACTTGTCTGTTCAAAATTCATGAGTCAGACTCGCCCCCTCCCCAAGCTGCCAAATTACAGCATTTTCTCAAAAGCTATTGAAGACCCATTTCTTTGGAAGTTTCTTACTTGTCCTCTGGCTTCTGAGGCTTTTGGGAGGACTAGGCCACATTTCCAAGCTTCCTTGTGTAAACACAAGTGCTAGAAACATGTCATTCCAGGAGCTGGGGATCAAAGGAGAACACCAAATATTGGAAGACTCACAATAAAAGCTCAAGAGCTGGCAGCGGACCTGCAAACACTCATGTATATGAGTCACTTTTACTCACATGAGTAGTCACATCGAAATCAGAGGAATTAGTCTATTATTATTAATTATTGTTATTATTTATGTGTGTGGCAATAGCACGTAGGAGCTGTGATCATGGAGCAGGGCCCCATTGTGCAAGGCACTGACAAATCCGGAGCAAAACCATGGTTTCTGCCCCAAAGACCTTACAGTGTAAGCATCAGACAAGAGGCAACAGGTGGAGACAGACACAGACAGGGAAGCGCACGGGAAGAGCAAGACGCTCCTGCAAGGGGTTCTGTGTGGGTGTGCTGACGCAGAGCTCCCTGCTCTGAATGAGTAAAGTTATTCAAGAGTTTACAGGTTTGCATAGCTTGGGCCTAGGGCCCAAATCCTGCAAGCCCTGCGATGGAGGCAGATACATTCACCTGCACGCAGTCCCACAGACTTAATTCATGCAAAGACTAGGGGGCAGGCAGGCAGGTGTACCTCCAAGCCCCAATGCAGAGTGCCAGGAGGGCCAGTGAACCGAGGCTCTTGGTTCCTGTCGAGGGAACCGGCGGATGAAGGAAAGGGTCTCTGGACAGTTTTGCAGAACCGCCACCACAGAATGTGCACGCCTAACCATAACGTGTACTAACTGTCTCAGTAAGATGAAAGATAGAGCTGAGAAAGAAAAGGTAGAGCTGAAGAAAGTAGTTTTTTAACATAGAAACGTGATGCCTGCCTGTTGGAAATTCAGGTGCATGCAAATGTAGGGGAACCCTTGGCTCTGATCCTGCACAGACTTCCCCCAAAACCAGCCCAGTCTGCAAGGCTGCCTGTGGCTTGCACGTCTGTTCCTTGACGTTTTCTTTAGAATCCAGCCCTGCAAAAGTTAGTCCTGTGCATAAATGCCAGCAAAGCGAGTAGTGCAGCCTACCAAACCAAGAAATAGTACAGTTGTAGATGCAACGGGACAGTGGTTAGTTCTAAACTTGAGTGAAATCCAGACTAAGAACATAAGCAAAAGTACTGCAGTTTAGAAGTTTGTAAAATAGAAACTGAACATTATGCCTAGGAAAACCAGCTGGAGAATAAATACATACACGCAGCCTAGTTATTCGTGATCTCCATGGAGTTTGGTCTTAGGGAACTAAGGTGAGCAGAGGTCACCAGGCTGCAAAATAGAAAATTTTATAGAACTTCCAATGCCTCGCTGGGAAGGAGGGCGGGTGGGGGAGACGAATCGCCTGGTGCCGGGACAGGACAGGAGAAAGGAAGCTGCCCGGGCGGGCTGGGAAATGGGGACGCTTGCTCTCCTTTTCCCTTGCCAGGGGAGGGCGATCCGGTCCGGGTTTTGCAGGCGCCCCTCCCTTGCCTGCCTGCCCTGCCTGCCTGGAGACCGAGTCCGCTCCCCCCCCCGGCTCCCCCCTTCCCCTCCCCGGGCGGGCCGGGGCAGGCGGCGGCGAAATCCAGGCCGGGTGTTGCGCGCCGCCCGCCCTCCTGTTAGAAATAGGAAAATTCAATAATCAAAGCAAAGGGGAGCGCGAGGAGGAAAAATCCGGGATCAGGGCAAGTTTGATGGCGCATGCGCGCTGCAGCCTCCATCCCAAACACACA
>NW_008794443.1:3065122-3066806 GCF_000699145.1 Aptenodytes forsteri
GTTTTGATCGATCGACCCGAGCCCTCCTGCCCTTTCGGGCTGGAAAGGTGAAACTTTTCAGGAGCTGCACGTCCACCTTCTGTGTGCCCCCTCCTGTCCGCGCTGCACTGCACAGCAGGTCCTCGCAGCCGGCTCCCTGGAAGAATAGCTCTCTCTCCCAAAACTTCATTGATTAATTTATTTCCTCTATTGATTTGCTGACTCTTAGTGTGGAATAATTTCTTGTGAAGCTTTTGGACTTCTCATTTCCACAAGTCCTGCCTGTTTCCCACCTACCCTTTATTTATGTGTCACTGCCACCTTGTTAGCTACCCTAAAGGTGGTTTGGAAGAGTTTATGGGGGAATATTGTTGAACTTCAGTAATCAAGTTTCCAGATCTTATGCCTCCTGTTTAATTTATTAGACTAGTTATTTATTCTGTTGATGATAATCTGTTGCTGGTTTCTATGGAGATGTTAAACTGATCTCTTTCAGACATCAGACTCCATATGCACTAAAACGTTTAAAGGAGCAGCGTCCCCTTTTGTTTTCAGACTTTGTACCTTTTCAGTGCTTTTATTGGGCTCCTGTATATTTTATATATTAAAGTCTGAAGTTGAAGCTTTGTGCAAGACAGAGCTTATTATGGCTAACAGAAAGTCAGGGCTTTGATCCTTTTTTTGCATCATCATTTAAAACAGATCATTTTTTCCCCCCTCATCACACAAGATAGCAGAACCCTTTCAAGATCAAAGAGTCCAGCTAAAAACTATTGTTTAAAAAAAAATAGAAAAAGAGCCAGTTAAATTAGGGGGATGTTTCCTTAATCTGCTTATTTTGTTCTAAAGATTTTTTTTTGTAGCAGTGAAAACAACAACAACAACAGAAACTTGTGGCAACTATATTGTTATTTTTATACCTTCCAAGTCTTTTTAATGTTAAAATAAGTTCAAAGTCAAATATCTCTAAAGATAAAGTGCTTGTTAGGGTGTTTTTATTACTTGGTTTCTAAATGTGGAAGGTCAGAATCCAGAAAGCTACCGCATTAGAGAAGGTTTTAATAGTCTTTGTCTCATCTTAATGAGAGAGAAATCTAAAAAAACATTTTCCCCGCAACATTTATAAATTATTTCAAAGAAGTCTCTCTGCATGTAACTCAGTTTTCATGATTTCTTAACTTATCCATTGCATTATTACATGTGATTCAGTGTAATATCACTTTATAAAAAGTAATTGGGGTGAGAGAAGAAAATTTTTTTATGCTTAAAATTTGAGAACTCATGGTAAGCTGGTGTGTTGATCAGGCTGATGTACGGTGCATGCCAATTGTGGTTTTTTGCTCATCTTCTGGAGAAAACTTAAAAGGTTTGCAAAGAAAATACTACCAGCACAATGCATGTTTAACACAGTAAAAACCCCCTTGTTGTACTTTCTCTTAGTGTATCTTCAAAATGTTTCCACTCCCTAAAACAGAGATCTTTTTCCTCTCGGTATGCTTCTATACTAATCTTAAAAATAAAAGACTAATCCTAGAGGAAATAGTGCATGTAACCCTTATAACTCATGTATGTTTGTGTGTGTATGTGTATATACATTTATATTTCACATAGATATATATACACACACATATATGGAAGACACCTAGGTGGTTTATGATCTGTCCATACTAGACTTTATCTTTTTTCCTTGTTAATTTTTCTCTCT
>NW_008794443.1:3066846-3123759 GCF_000699145.1 Aptenodytes forsteri
TTTTTCTCTCTTTTTTTTTTTTTTGTGTGTGATTCGTAATGTGGTGGATCATTTAAAATTTTTTGGTAAATATTCTGTTTATTTATTTGATTTGAATTGCAAACAGAATTGACTCTGACAAGTAAAAAGAGGAGGGGGGGAAAAAAGGAAACACTATGGCTTTAAACTCAGGAGTTTGCATATTCTCCTTGTATCTTTCCCCTTTGCTAATTATTGTGTTGTTTTCAGAGCAAATATGTCATATCCATGGCGACCAGGCAGGTTTATTGTCTTTCAGAAGCAATAGCTCACATAAGTAATTAATGACTTCTTTTTTTTTCCTCTGGCTTAGGTTAAACAGATCATTCAAGGAAAGTCATATCTCTCTCTCCCTCTCTCTCTCTTTTTTTTTTTTTAGCCCAGTGACATAAGAACATGAGTTAGAACAAGAAAATACTTTAACCAAGAAGTCAACAGCTTATTTTTCCTCATTTCTTTTTAAAAGCTCCAAGTGTCAGCTTTCCACACACATGACGTTGTCATTCTTGCAGTTTCAGAGCGAAGCCTTGGTACAGGGAAAAGCCACTGAAAGCTGGAGTTCAGTTGGTGGTTGTACAGCTGAGCAAAGTGTGTGCGTGTGTCTCTGTGTGTATATGTGTGGGGAGGTATTATTCTTGCTTAAGGGTTTTGCTGTGTACTGGGAAAAAACGTTTCCCTCACTATTCCCCCCCCCATTCTATCTGTATTAAAATCAGTGTTAAAATAAAGGTGTGTTTTTGTATCTTGCCGATTGTAATTCAAACAGTTTCCAGGAAAGAATTAGTAATTCATTTTTATATACAGCATATATACACACACGCTTGAGCTCCACCCAAAATATTTCAAGCTAGCTGGAAAAAAAAAAAAACTTATTTCCTTTTTCTTTTCAAGCCCAAGCAAACTTGCATGGTGACTTTCAAAAGCTTATTAAAAATAGCCCCCCATTTTTGCAAGGAGTTTGCCGCAGGTATGAATCTTCTCCTTTCCTTTTCCAACTCTGTTTCTTCCTATTAAAGCTGAATTTGCTATCTGTCCAAGCCAGGGGCTGGTTATCCACTATGATTTACTGAGGTGGTGATTTTCTCTTCCCCCCCCCCCCCCCCCCCAGCACCTTCACCCCTGTTTTGGTTTTGCTAATTTCATTTTCAGAAGGATTTATACACAGTCCAGCTATATAAATTCCTTGGGAGATAAAAGCACCGCACACTTCCATAAACAAAAGCTTTTACTTGCATCCTGTCTTCCTTTTTTTCTTAAAGTAAAAAGGAAAAAACCCTAGAAACAAAACCCCAAGCCATCTGATTGAAGCAGGTATCATAAATGTATGCTGGTAATGATTCTGTATTCCACAATGCTGCTACTTTAACTTTTAAAATCTGTTTCCTTTCTGGTTTGTAACATTAATCAAAGAGCCGCTTCCTTCCAATTTTTCCACAGACTGGGGCTAATTAGAACCACTCGAATCATATTTTGTAAATTCCATGTGGATGTTACTTTAGGTTTCAAGATCACAAATGCTTCAGGTTCAGCCTGGCTAGGCACTCTTAGGGTTATTTTTATTAATGTTTCTGTCTCCTAAACCAATTCACGGTTTCTCTCCGTTTACCCCAAATAGATTTGTGGGTTCACGCATAGGGGTGTGTCGGAAATAGACATTACAAGTTAGGAAAAAGAAAAGCCGAGAAGGAAAGAGATTTTGCAGCGTAGTTTCCGAAGAGCAACAGAGAACCCCCTAAGTAACATGAAGCTGAGGATTCAACAGACTTGATAATTGAGCCCTTAACCTCCTGATGTCTATATCAGAAAAACAGAGTCTAGCAGAGGGAGACAAAGAATAAAAGCAAATACTGGGTAGGAAGAAGGAGACGACTGAAATATTGAAGTATAGTTCAGGATATGTATAAATCTGTATATTACGTTCCCTTAGGTTCAGTTTTTCCCTCTGGTGAAACATCGCTGGTTTAAAGGTGGCTTTGGGAGAACCTGATGTTTCTAATGCAGCCGAGAGCCTGGCATTTCTGTGGCGTGAGCAGATGTAACTTGGAGAGACTTCTCTTGGAATTGATGTTTATGTTTCCCTGTTTCCTTTTGTTTTTGAAGGACTGACTAGTCATTTTTTTTAAATCTTTATGGGAAGTTAAATAGCTAGAAGTTGGGAGTTTTCAGGTTCTGATTATTAGGCTGTTCTAAAGAGATTTGAATCGAACCACTTTGAGCATCCGGCAGGGCGACTGCTTCCATGCTCTGTTACGGCATTTCACTCCTATATATTTGTGTACCTCAATAGGGCGTCCAAGAATTAGGGGGCAGTGGGCTCGCAAGAGCGATCTTAAAGTTAACTTGCTTTTGGTATATAAGACTGCAGCTTCAAAGAAAAGCAAGAGCGCATCGTAAATTTTGCTAAAATTAATCAACCGTTTAAGAGCTCCACATTAATGAGGTTTTCCAGGCAAGCAGCTTTCTTCTCTTCTTCTTCTTCTTCTTTCTCATTCAAAGTCCGAGAGGGTTGGGGCAGAGGGGGGAGAATATGAGTAAGAAGAGGAAAGGGTGGAATTTGAGTAGAAATAATAAAAACAGAAAAGGCTGGATTTGTAGAATATAAATCCTCATGTGTCCTTGATCCATATTGTCAGGGTTTTTTTTTTTTTGGTCGGATTTGTCCTGTGTGCCTTTGACGGAAAAGGCACGTAGAGAGAGAGAGAGAGAGAGCGCGACAGAGGGGGAGAGAGAGAGACGTGTCACTGCTTTGGAGCTCATTATCATTCTTAATAAGTCTTAAGGAATAAAGAGGAGCATTGAGTGTAAATGCTGGGTAATCCTAACACTCCTCAAGGTGAGAGGAGTCTCGAGGACACAGAGAAAGAGAGTGAGGAGGAGGGGGCTACTGCGGGGGCAGGAGAGGAGATGTGGATGAAAGTGGTTTTTAAGGGAGTGGGCATGGGTTAGTAGGGCTTGTGGCTCTGGAGCACTTCGGTTTTGTTCCACAGGCCTGTGCTGGGGAAAGTTGTCTCCAAGTTTGCATCCCAGAGATGGTAAGCAACCCAGCTGGACCTTGGGGCTGAAATAGTGGCCTCTAACGGTGATGTTCTCTGACAGACTTCAGTTTGAGGAACAAGTCTGCTGTCCTCTCTTCTTGGACCTGTGCTAAAGGGTCTTGCTCCCTGAGGGGGAATGGTGCTTTGCCATGCCTCCAGTTTGGCGCCTGCTTCCTCAGCTCGGGGTGAGACCTCGCTCACTTCTCAACCTGTGCACCCTGTTCTTAGCTCCTTTCCATTTCAGTCTTGTTGGATGTCACAACTCCTTCTCTTTCCTTGAATTTCCTGAAGCATCTGCCTCCCCGCACCTTTCCTTGCAAGGGGAGGATGCACCCGTGCGCAGCTCGGACACTAGGTGGCTTAAAGTACAGGCATGGCTCTGTAAGGCAGCTGCCAGAGACGTTCATTCACTCTTTCTGGTGGGCTCCTTTATTCAAACTTCAGGCTGACAGCAAAACATGGAGATGTCTTTGAATCCGTTGTGGATTCAGATATCGCGCTACCTCCTTGGCAGTGTGTTTGCAATTGTGTTGGAGGATTTGAGCCGGTGTAGCAGTAAGAAAGAGGACACCGATGAAGTGAATTTAGGGGCTGAGCTGCTTGCTCTGATGATAAGGAGTCAGGAACCTGCCTGCTTTGCTGGGTCCTTCCCTCTCCAGGCAGATTTCACCATACCCATTTGAAGGGTGTGTGTGTTCCTTTTGGAAGAAAATATTTCAGGGTTGGCAGAGCCCGTATTACTGTGCTGATGTGTAATGGAAGATGCTGAGCCTTCAGTGATGCTTACTGGCCCTTCTTTCTGGTCTCTTATCTCAAGTCCAGTTGTAGGCAGAAGGGACTGCTGTAATTGGGAATTTGCCTAATGCATCCAAAGCCTAAAGAGGCGGGGTGTGTGTTCCTTTTGGAAAAAAATATTTCAGGGTTGGCAGAGCCCGTATTACTGTGCTGATGTGTAATGGAAGATGCTGAGCCTTCAGTGATGCTTACTGGCCCTTCTTTCTGGTCTCTTATCTCAAGTCCAGTTGTAGGCAGAAGGGACTGCTGTAATTGGGAATTTGCCTAATGCATCCAAAGCCTAAAGAGGCGGGTGGAATAGCACTTGAATTTTTTTTGTTCCTCCTGCAGTCTGTGTTGTCTCTCTGGTTCAGCCCATAGCTTCTGGCCGAAGTAGGAGCTTTACGTTTTTTTAAATGACTCCATGTACCTTGGAGTACGTGGGAAGGAGTTGTGGATGCTGAGTTTTGATCAGTTCGCAGGAGAAGCCGAATACAATGAGGTGGAAGTCTTGCTAAATGCTGATTTTTCTGGGTCCAGGTGCTTGGCTTCAAGGTTAAGTGTTAACATTGGTAATATTATTAGGTATTAAGTTATTAGTAATGGAACTGCGGGGCTTGCCTGTACTTGGCAGAGAACCGCTAAGAAACTGTATTAGGGCTGAGTTCATTCTGGTTTCTCTGGTGGTGTCCTTCCAGCATGCCTCAACCCTGAGCTGGAGGGAGCAGCAGAAAACACGAATGCAGTTTTTGTGCATTGTCTGCCTTTTGAACTCTTTCCTGAGACGGCTAATGAGTTGTAGCAAGGAGGCATGGGCTCTTGTACTGAGGGATCTGCCTGCAACCCCTCACACTCGCTCTGTCCAATGGCTGTTGATGAGGTGTCAGCTAATACCTTTCACGCGTGATTGAGCTGGTCTAGAATAGGACCGGAGGTACAAGAGTCTGTACTCCCGGGGCGAGCTCTAGAGCCATCCAGCTGCAGAGGCCTTGTGTGTAATAAGCGCTGTAGGAAAAGGGTCTGTGTTTGCAGAACTGTCAGTTGTTTGGGGCCATTGGCTCCTTGCCTGCCATGGCATTTTGGGGTAGCTTTCTCTCCAGAAGGTATCCTATTTTCGTTCTGCCACCAGTGATGCTGTTTTGAAACAAAATAGGTTGCTTCCAAATTCTAAGCCATAGGGCTTGTCATTTCAATGACAATACAACAAGTCACCTCAGAGTTGGTCTCTGAGGCTGGTCCTGATCCTTCTGTGTGCAAGGCTGGTCCCAGTGCTGGGAGGGCAGCACAGCGTCGTGCATACCAGCATCCATCAGACTTGGGAAAGAAGGAGGTAGATGAACTCTACAGATTTTCCAGGGGCTTTTTAGTTTTGGATACTATCCTTTGAAAGGACAGTGTGAACTGGAAAGCTTAGAAAGAGAATCTTTATATCCCCTTGATGGGAAAGGACTGTTCAGAACTGCGAAAGGGGTCTTATTTCAGTTATATACTAAAATGTGTTGTGTAATGTCGCTCAGGAGAGGCCTGCAGTAGTCCTTGTGGAACAAGCGTTGAGAGTGTGACCCTAGCACAAGTTTGTCCAGTGGCCTGGGAGAAGAGTTGACTGGCCAATGTTTCCTGAAAGTATCAAATAGTCTAGTTCTAGTCCTGCCTTTGACTTGAAGGTAGGGATGGCAGCTGACTTTCGCTTGTAAACTAGTTCTTTTCTTTCCTGGTTTTTGCTTCTGCTTCCAATAGCAAAGGGACCAGGGCTTTTTATTCCTAAGCAGTATGACTCCCAGCCCTACACCTTTCCCAGTGTGGCTAGGTAGAACCTTCTAAATAACAAGAAATAAACGTAGGTGGCATAAATGCAAACTGAGCTATGTGATTGCAGCCTGTGGCTTCGAGGTATCTCCCTTCTGCCCTGCTCAGCCCATCCCCGTGCCAGTGAGAGCAAGGGCTGCACAGAATCACGCTTGTCTGCATGTTGGATGATGAGGCCGGCAAAACAGCTCCAAGGCTGGCAAACAGCTCCCAGCCTGGCTGCCTCCCCATGGTGGCTGTGTCTGCAGAACATCCTCTCTGTAGGGCTGCTGGTGATGAGCCCCTCCCTCCACCAGTGCCTCAGGCTGGCCCAGCTTTATACCAGGGGAGCAGTGTCCTTTCACACTGGTGAGCCAGCAAAATCTCTCCCAGGGGTTATTGTAACCTCTCAGCAGCGATTTGCAAACAGGCATTCGGAGATAAAGTCTTGGTGCCAAGCTAAGGGCCAGTAGGGCAGATATGAAACGCGGCAGGTTTATGAAAGGGAAGGTGTATGAAATGCAGCCTGCATCTCCCATTTCACTGCACTATGCCAAAACACACAGTTTCTTATTTCAGTCACTGTGATCTTTCAAGGAGGTTAATTTCCATGACGAACTCTGGGCCACGTGCTTGGAGGATTTATCTAATTAGACTGACACTTTTCTTTTTTAAAAAAGAAAATTAAGCTGCACCTTGGAGGACTTAAGTATTTTAAACTGTGGGAGCGGCAGCAGGCGGTGTGATCCCTGCTCTGTGAGCAGGGAGAGAGGAAATTTCCCCTTTTGCAGTCTCCTGTTTAAGACTTCACTAAAGGTCCCCATTTACTTAATTTTCTTGCATGGTGGCTGGATGCTAAAGAGTGTTTTATCCTGCCTGAGTGAGTCCCTAAAGCCTCAGCTGGCTCTTTAACTCATGTAAACTATTGATGTTCTGGGCTGTTACGTATTCAGGATGGAGTGGAGGCTAAAGGGGAGACCTGTTAAAGCTCCTTAGCCATGTCCTAGAAGAACTGCAGCCTCCCAGGGCAGTGAATGGACTGCCTGCAACTGTGTAATGACTGAGGTAGGTGTATGTCCCTCTCATTATGCTTGAGCACCTCATGCTCATGAATGTGTGTATCGTTGAAGCTGGTTTGACTGTCCTTGTCAGTGGTCACTTTGACTGTGGTCACACAGAAAAGGGAGTCCCAGGAGAGCCGCCTAGCCCTTCGTGTTTGGGTTTCCTGCTGAAAATGCCTTTCTGACAAGAACTGGGACCGTGCTGTAATAAAAATAGAGGATTTTAGGTTGAGGCTGTTACATGCAGGTTAGCCCTGTGCTTTCCTCAGACTGGATAGCTTTCATGCAGGCACTGTGAATGATGCTGATTTTGTTCCCATCAGAGGGCTCCTGGAGTCCTGCTTTACACTCGCTGCCTGCTGCTTGCCTATTACTTGGCAGACTTCTTGTGTTGCTGTTTGTGAATCCAGGTTCAGATGACTTCAGGTCTGATACTGCTCCAGCTGTTTATCCTTGCAAAGGAGATGGAAGGAGGGTCTTTGCAGGGCACTGTATTTGCTGCACCAAACTCAGACCACATTTTCTTGCAGCCCAGGCTGGAGCAGAGTAGCATTTGTGGGGTCCGGTACGAATGGGGAGGGAAGTGTCCATGCAAAAGGGGCCAGCATGAGAGCAGCCTTGCTAACTCTGGTAATAATACGTTGAACCCTGTGGAGCTATTCACGTTGCAAGACTCTGCACAGAGTGAGAAAAATACGGCAGCCTTGTCCAAGGGGATGGTCACTGGGTGTGCTACAGTCCCCAGCTGATATGCTGAAGAATTCACGGTGGATTGAACCTGAGATTTAATTTCAGTTTGTCTTTGGTGAGGAAAGGAACAAAAATAGATGCTTCCTTTCCTACACCCCCAACCCCCCCCCCAATGCAAAAGAAAAAGAGAAAGAAAAATAATAAAATCTACCAGGCGCTCAAAGGTCTAACCAATAAGAGCCCTGTCGGCTGGGGAGCGATCGTTCTGGCTTGGTCAGCCATCCCTAACAAGTTACGGGTTGTATAAACTCCCAGCTTACAGCTGTAAATTTACTCAATTTTGAATACAGCCACAAGCTGGCTCAGCAGGATCTGAAACCGTCTGCTCCAGTAGTCGTGGTATGCCTGAAATTCACAACTTCTGGGGGCCCCAGCTTTGGACACATGTAACTGTGGAGGGCCAGATACCGGACTGCATCACGCATAGCCCTTCTGTGCCCTAAATTGAAAGGGATCTCACCAGTATAAGCTGCTTGTTAATTTATCCTTTCTCAGCTTTTAGCTTCCCTGCCTTGGGTGAATGCCTCTTGATCTCCATAGCAGCAGGTCCATTGCCCCTGTGCCTGTTTCTGTCCCTCACCTCAAGACAGGGAGCTTGGCCGGGGGGAGACTCCCTTGCAGAAAGCTTCCAAAATGCCGCCCATTGCAGCAATGCCACCTCTGCTGCATCATGTAGCAGGTGGGCAGGATTTGGTCCCAACGCAGTCTGAGGCCCTTTCCTGCAGTGTCTGCTCAGTCCTGTGCTGAGGTGGAGTCAGTGGGTGCTTGAGTGACTGAGAGCAAAAACATAGTTCTGACTTCAGGGTTTGTTGCTGCGGAAGGGACCAATCTCTCTGAACACCTGTAATGTTGCAATGTTTGATACTCCTAGAAAGCTGAACTTTTGGCTTGTAGGCACTCGGTCCTGCTGCAAACAGGAGCGTGTTATTAGCATTGAAAGGGAATTTAGCCCAAGTACGCGGTTAAATTTTGATCACCTTTTACATGTTCAGAAATTGGACAATTAACAGCAGCTAGGCAGAGTCAGTTTACGGGAAGAGGGGCATACCTGCCTGATGCTGATCCCAGCTCTCCTCTTACTGCTGGCTACATTTCATCATGTTTCTGATGGGGAAGTATTTTGTCTGAGACAAATCCTTTTGTCTTGGAATGAGGCATGGAGTACTGCCTCTGTTACTCTCGCTGACACCTTAGCCTTCAGCAGAACTGATGTGATATTTTCTGTTTGCTGGAATGGACTTGGAAGGTAGAAATGGCTTGAGGGTTGGCCAACCCCAGACCTTCTCAATGTGCACCTGGCAGCCTCTGCCCTGGGCTGCTGTCCGGCTCTCTGAACAAGCTTGTGACTGTCTTCACTGGAGCAGGCGGGTTGCCTGGTTCAGGCTCCTCCAGGTATGAGAATGGCGAGGACAGAGGTTATGGGGATAATACGGCTCCAAACACGGCGAGTATTCACTTCTGAATTCAACTTCCTACAAATAAATGAAAATGAGTGGATGCAAATGAAAGGTTTGCGAGAGGTTTCCTCTCCCGTCTTCCTCCTCTCCCCTATGGAGTTGTGCTGGCTCTGGCTCCCAAAGGGTTAAGGTGACTCATGCCCCTCTCACCAGATCTGCTGGCAGGAACGCTTCATCCCAGCCTCTAATTGGTGGTGTTTGCTCTGCACTTTCTCGCTCTGGTTTTGATGAAAACATTTAACCAGGAGCTTAGTGTGCAGAGGCTCCCAGCTGACAGCCGCCGCACTGTCTTTACCAAGTTGTCCTTGCTGTGTAAATTCAGCAGCCTGGCTTAGGGGTGGCAGAGGAGGACAAACATACACAGCGTCACAGCCCCTGGCCCCTTGGCTCCACTCCTCAGGCTGCTCTTACCTACTGTGGTCTTTAGGATCCAGGCTCATATCTGCTCTAGTCCGCAGGTGCCTTTCTGCACCTGGACAGCCAGTGGCATTGGAAGCCAGTTCAGAGCCTTGGGACTAGGCTGCAGAGGTGGGAAGAGTGGCCCTGGCAGGTCCTGTAGGGCCTGGTCTTACCTGAGAGCAGGGGGACAGCTTGGTAGGTCTTGGGAGATCTGTTCCCATACCATCCGGCTGCAATCCTGGGGGATTCTTCCCCAGAGAACAGGCTCCGACAGGCCCTGTGCCGTGGAGGAGAGGTGAAGCTACTGGTTCTGTTATGTGGAGACGACCTACTCATTCCTTCCTATGTCGTTTGGGAGCTTGTGCAGAATTTTCCCAACACAGTCTTTCACTGCAGCTGTTTCAAGTAATAACCTGCTCGTCTTTAGGCTCTTCTAATGGGCTAAGAAGTCTCAGCCGATTTTAGTTTTTGCCATGCAAGTGGCAGAGAAGTTACCATGTCCTTATGGAGACAGTCTTGAGAGCGGGCATGTCCAAGCTCCTCAGTTCCTACGTTACAGAACCCTTAGGCAGCAGCAGAACTGAAACGGCCCCTGGGGGAGATGCCAGTTTATCTGTGTTGCTGCTGGAAAATACATTCAAATTTCTGCCCAAACAGGAGATTGTGACATGCAAGAAATTCATGTGAGCCCGTCGGGGCTGCCACTGCTCTGATATTTCTTTACTTTTCTTTCCTTATCTCTGGTGATCTACCCTATGAACAGCAAAACAAATCCAGATGGGAAAATTTATAAACCAGAAAATCTGGATTCCCCGTTCCTGGAAAAGCATGATTCCTTGTTCTCAGCCGCCTCCGTGTGTCATGGGGTCTGCCATGAAAAGATGCCAGAACTGTTGAAAGAGGCCAGGCCTATGTCTACATTAAAGAAATGTAGCAGCAGTGTAACACCCTGTGTGAGTGTGGGTTCCAAAAGGAGATGTGCTACACTAGGGGAAGCAGGATTTGCCCTAGGGAGGGTTGATCAACAAAGACGTTTGTCCTCTTTAGATCCATTTGAGGACCTTGCTCCACATCATTCTGCTGAACTGATTATGCCTATTGAGGGAAATTTTCTGCCTCTTCCCTGACCCCGAGTATTGATAGTCTGGAACCAAATACATGTGTCTCATTAAAAACAAAAAGAGCCAGGCCAGGCCCCCACTCTGCACAACATACTGTCTGTTATCAGCCCAGAGAAAGGGGAGCGAACAGGTGTAGGATAACAGTACAACTGAGAGAGACCAAAGTGCATCGTAAAATAAACAAACAGCCAGTGCTCCAGCTCCCCCAAATGCACCATTGAGTTGCACAGTCTACAGTGTGCTTTTGAATGTGCTCCGAGCAAGTGCCCGCTTGGGGCACCATTTAATTTGCAGCCAGAAATGGGTTGATGATTATCTGCATTGTGGTAGTGCCTGGAAGCCCCCTGCCCGTTCAGTTGTGCTTGGGGCTGCAAGAGCAATGTGAGCTCCCTGCCTCAAAGAGCTTACGGTTGTGGGGGAAAGGAGGCTGCTTATAGGACTGACCAGCTGTGGGTCTGACTTGTGTCATGAAATCAAAAAAAGTAGGCCTGGATGGAGAACTGAAGAAGGCATCTTAGCCTTCCCTTATCGTAAGTAAGGATCGTAACTGTCTTTACTATGACCTTCACAACCTTTACAGTCTTGAGGGAGGAGCCCATCCAGCCTCTTCTGTATGACAGTCTTTCCTCCTGGGATTTCTTAGGTGAAGATACTTGTACCAGGATTTTACTTGGTTTCTTTGCACCTTTTCTTACTATGAGAATCTTCTATTGTCCCTTGTGCTTTGGGGCTGACAGAGCTTGCGGTGGTACGCTAGCATTTTCATTGCGTTTAGCGAAGCAGCAGCTTGGCTTACCTTACCCCATCAGCAGCCAGCGCTTTAGTGTCTTAGTGTGACTCAGCCACTGGAATTATGCTTACCCAACAATACCTTTTGTCCTTTGCCCAAAACTTCTGGCCAAGAAAAAGGGAAAAAGGAGGAGGGAGAAAAGAAAGAAAAGATAAAATTCTGCATTTAGTTGGCCTTTTCATCACAGGTGGTGCCAGTTGGTTTTTGCTTTATTTGTACAGGGTGGGGAGAAGAGAAAAAGAAAACAAGGTGGAACTCGGACAAGGCCCAGGAAATGTTTGAGCCTGACAACAAACTTCCTTTTGTTCAGGGGAGCGGGGGAAAGAGAACAGAAAAAAAGGGCAGAAGACCAGCTGAAACCAACCTCAGCCCTGTGCTATTGGGCAGGTTTCTTCTTCCTACTCTTTATTGTTTGGGGTTTTTTGTTTTGCTCAGGTGTCCTGTGATAATTTTGTTTGCACTAGGGCCTTTGTATGCTGCCTTCTAGAAGGTGGACAGATTAAAGGTTTCCTGGGGACACATTTGTTATTTGGTTGGGGAGGATTTGTCATTTATTCTAGGGGTATCCTATAGACTGATGCTTTGCATGATCCTTCCCCTCTAGCCATGAAGATCAAGATGGCTAGAGGGGAAGGATGAAGGACCATGCTATTCGGGAGGACAGATAGATGAGCAATTTAGGGGATAGGCATGCAAGTCATGGATTAAAATGTGGAAACCAGAAGGTTTTGTTGATGAGAAGAGGAAGAGGACCTTGAAGGCAGCTGTCAGGGATACTGCCTAGGGGACTCCTGAGTACCACCAAGTGCTAGGACATAGACCTCTCTGTCACAGGAAAACTCTCTGACCAGCAGGTTCTTGTTGGCACAAAATCTCTTGATGAATCACCTGCAAGGTTCTTCTTTCAAAAGAAGAATTGGGAGTTGTGGGATAGCTGCTCAAGGGGCACTAGCAATTAGAGTGACCTTGTGCTATATGGGACAAAGTGGATTCTGGTGGGGTTGTGTTTCAGCAGGGTCATTACAGCCAGTTCATTGGTACTCTAGGTACGACCAGGGCCATGGAGTGCCCCTGTGCTGCCTGGAACTTTGTTAGAGCAGTTAGAAGTGTTTTCCCATCCAAACAGGTGGTGGTGGCTCACTCAGGCACTTGCATGCAGTCCATGTGTTGTACATTCAGTACAGCTGGGCTGAGCTTGGGCGACACTCAAGCGACCTGTTTCTCTCAGGAGATGCTCTTCCCTAGGATGCTGGCTCGTACCTTCCCAAATTGCCCTTTACTTCTCCTTAGCTGTTGACTGTTCAGTGTTGTAGCGGTCCTGTAGTGTTGGAATAGCTGGGTAGTGAGCAGGCTGGGATGAAAGGCTGTTGAGTCTTTTCTTGGCCAGGCTAGAAAGATATTACAGAGTGCTTAATTAATCTCTGTTATCTCATTTGGGTATCACAAAGTGTTGTATCAAAATTAGTGAACAAAGTTGTGGATGTCACCTGTAAGGCAGGTGCTGGCCATGCTCTCCAAAGAAAGGTTAAATGTTTTGACTTAGCTTGTAAGAGAGGAGGTGTCCAACATTCAGTACATGAAAAGGAAGGAAGAAGAGCAGAGAATCAAAGTCACTGCATGGAGCTGGACCAATGCGGCACTTTCCTGTGGTGTCTTATCGAAGGCTTGCCATTCTTCTGATAATGGCCAAAATCACTGACATGCCTAGTATATTAAAAGAAAGCATCCAAAGATGCTGCCAATTAAAACTTTTCCCCTGATACTGGGGAAGTGGATTTCCTGTATTGCATTTACTGGGATTTGTATCCTTAGCGTCCTTTCTTTTCAGAGCAGGTTCTCTCTGAGTTTCATCAGACAGTCCTGGAGCTGCTCTTTTCCTGAATATGCTACTAAGCCTGTGGATCTGGGACCCCTGGGTTGCAGGACATGATCCCAGTTAAATAACTCCAGAGCAAAGTCTGAATTCAGTGAGTCCCAGGTGAAAGCTGGAATACTTCCACTACAAAATATGCTATTCCAGATTTGCACTGGGAGCCGCCGTATTCAGACTTTGGTCCCCAGTCTTTGCCTTAGTTTTTGTATCTGTACAACGGAGATGATAAAACTTGCCTGCAACATAGCTTGTAGCTGCGAATTAAGGAACGGTTTCCAGAGCCAGATGGAAGGCAACTATGGAACATGGGCTGTATTTTTGCTGCTAGTGTATTTGTCTGGAGTTTAGAAGTTAAGGCCCGAGTGAGACTAACAGAGGAAGGTGAATGCACTTGCTGCTGAGGCTCTCCGGAGATGCTCTGGGGAAGCTTGCCCAGGGGTCTCGAGGGAAGAGGCTGGCACCAGGGTGCTGGCAGCAGGAGTGGTGGTGGCGAGCGAGCGGCTTTCCTGCCGTCCATTCCAAATGCAGGAATGACTGTGGGGAACGATTTCAAAGCCACCACTATGGAGATTAAGGGGATGAGAATGTAAATCTCAAGTAAAAAGGTAATTGAATGTAATAGCAAACACTGCTCGGTCTATGTTAATTTTAGCTCTTCCCCTGGATACAAGGCGCTGTATTAGTGTTTTATTACCATTTTGTTTGCACTAATAAAATAGTAAAATTTATTTCAAGGAAGTTGAAGGATGGTTTTACAATGCAAATTTGAAGAAATTGGACTTTTCATTTACGCCACTGCTATTTTAAACCCTGAAGGGTGTAAATTAGCCTCCTGTGCCTGGGTGAAATCCACTGCTTCCACAAGCAGGGGGAGGATTTGATGTGGGGGAGAAGAGAACAAAACCAAATCATCTGAATATTTCAGAGAGACAGAGATATCTGATGAGGAGAGAGAAAAAACTGACTGCCTGGACCCACTGAGAGGAAGGGCTGGAGCAGAGCGGGGAGAGCTGTTTGAAAGGCAGGTTTCTGCTGATGAGCTGCTTCAGCATCAAGAAGGGGCAGAACAGGGCAGCAGATGTGCCAGTGGGCACTGTGCATTGTGCCCCATGCTGGCTATACAGTTTCTGCTGGTGAAGGAGGCGCCAGTAATTGGGGCTCAGCTGATTAGCAGATGCTGTCAATGACAGAGGGTTCCTAGAAGTGTGGAAGCCTTGGGCAGGTTTTGCTTTCTGGCCCAGGGGACCCCCACTTGCCATGTTGCCTATACTTCTCTCTTTCTCTTGCTTTGCTGTCTTCATCTTCCTGCCATAGTCCGGCCCATCCGGCAGCCAGGCACAGCCTGCCTCTGATTCACCACTGAGTCACGGTGCTGCCAGCGAAGGTGCCTCCAGCCTGAGAGGCTGGTTCAGAGACCTCCTCCTTCACTCAGGGCTCCTCTTCAGCATGAAATGGAAAGGGATGGGCAGACTATCTGGTCCCTTTCACCTTTGTAAAGTTGTTTATAACAGTGCTGTTCTGATCACACTGTTTTGCCACTGCTTGGCCTTGACATAAACGATGCTGTAAAGGCCAAGCCACACAGAATCGGGTCCAGAGAGCCATGTTTGGTTCCAAAGGTCCTGCACTGAGTTGGCTGCGTGCCTCTTGGAGGCAGGTGTCTCAGGGTGTAGAAGCATCCAAAGCTTAGCAGCCTTCTTAGACTTTTCTGAGTTTCTGCAACAGGTCTGAAAAATCTCACAGGGTAGCTTTGAGGGCTTCATTCTCCTTGTGCAAATGGAGGTGTGGAACAGGAGTTGTAACGTCACTGTTTTCAAATCGCAGAGGTCCCATTCCCTGCTGGGGAAGGCTTTGAGTTACTATTTTCTAATCATATTCACCTTGCACATACCTTGGTCTTCAAGCAAGCTAGTAAGCATGAAGGGAACCATGCTGAGTTTCTCCTGTATAGGAGAATTAACTTTTTTTCTGAATCTTGAGTGAAATTGTACCTTTGTTCATTGTCCTGAGATGATCTCGCTCCACCTCATAGGTTGGGTTGCTTTTATGGAGCAAGTCTACGTATTACATGCCTCCCCAACCCACATCAGGTTTTTGTGCAGTGACTGAGATACTGATTTGGGTGTGAAGTCCTCAGAGAACACTTTTCCTTCTGATATCCAGCGAACTAATGGGCACCTGAAACATTGCTTTTTCCTAGGCCGTTTCTGTCCACAAGTATTAGCGATTTTGCTGCCAGCCCAGTCACACTGCTGTGGGCTGCTCCTTCTGTGGGATGTAATTGCTAATGTACTCGTTTGGTGTCTGGCCTACTGGTCTAGCTGTTGCTCTGCATTTTTGGCCAAGTGGTACAGAGTGAGCTGGAGAGAAAAAAACAGCTCCGGTGATCTGATTTTACAGAGAGGCAGATCTCCCAGCTCTCCTTTGGATTATGAATATCATCTATTCGTTTTATCTTCAAGAGGTCTTTCAGGACAGAAACCACTGTTTACCCCACACAAAGGCAGGACAGAGCTTCGGCTTGCTACTATTTATGGTTCGGATAGCAGCAAATCCACTGGGAAGGTCAAGGCCAGGCTCCAGGTCCGGTGTTCTTACCGCTGCACAGCCTCTCCTAGTGTCTGGGTGTTAAAGAAAGCCTTCAAAAGTTTTTAAACCCTCTTGCAGATTCAGCTTCTAGCACAAAGCCACTAGCCCATAGGTGGTATCAGGCAGCCCTCTTAAACTCCCTGCCCTTCTCCTTTGGTAGGTGTAGCAGAGGCTGAGCCAAGACCGAGGGCGTTACCAAAGAAAGCAAAGACTTATTTTTGGCATTGAAATGGTTTCCTATTCCAGGCGAGTCTGGGGAGCAGCGTGGTTGTGTACCCAAGGATTTAAGCAGTGCATTAAGCAGAGGGGTTACACTCCGGGTGGATTTCAATCAAAAACTATAATTACATCAAATAGCAAACGGAAATGGAAAAAGAGGATTACTAACTCGACCCTGAACACTGTTGGCTGCTGAACCTGCTCCATTATTCACACCTCCTCTATTGCCTGAGGTGGGGTGTGTGTATGTGTGTGTAGGCAGTAAGGCCCCCCCTCCTTTTTCCATTTCCTTCATCCATCTGATGAAGTCAGAGTCCCTGTGTTGGTATCAGTGCTTGGAGGAAGGCTGGAATTTGCATGACTTGGATTTGGGACTTTGCAGGGCAGGTTTGATCTCCCTGTGCAACTCTTCCTGGCTCCAGGCAGGAAGGGCTGCTCGGCTAAGGCAGTCGTGGGAACCCCCAGGCCCACAAGCTTTCTCTCTTTTTCTGTTTCGTTATCAGACTAGTGTTTTGGACTCATCACTGTTCATCCTCAAGGAAACTGGAAAGCTCCGGACTGCAAACGGGAAATGCTTTCTAACCTAGAGAGCTAGGCTAGTGTTTAAAACTTGTTGTGTTCGGTCTCTGAAGGAGTTTTGCTTGGTACAACCACTAGCCAGTCCTTCCCAGTTGAGGACTTACCACACACCTGCACCCAGAGTTTGGGGCTCCCAGGTTTGCTCTCTGGTTCAAGGTGGAACGTGGCTTCCTGCAGTACTTTGAGATACTTTTTTGTTTCCAATTTGCCGCTTCTGCTGTCTGGCGCTGCTGTTAGCTGTCACCTGCCTTCTGGTCTTCATCTGCCTCGTTTCATTTGTCCTGCTCTCCCAGTCCCTCCTCGTGTCTCTCTTCCTTCCTGTCATTGGCAGGTTGTGTCTCTACAAGCCTGTCGCACACCTGAGGTCGGGAGGATGCGTAGTGAGTGTGCTCAGATGGCTGGAAGTGTTTACCAGACAGGGAGGATAAGGTATTCAATCCCCCACTGCCTTCCCAAGCCTGCTTTCTCAGATGGTTTTCCAGATGTCTAATCCCAGATTTCATAGCCCAGCCCAGCTCCTGTTTGATGGGATCTCTTCTTCTCTGTTCATGCTAAATGGGTGAGACGGCGTGCTGGAACTAGGTCTTAATTTAAGCTACAGAAGAGCGCTGCTCGGTGCTTTGCTATTATGGCAATCTGCTACACCCTGACCAAATTTGTTGCCCCTTTTTTACCTGTGGCAGGTTTCGAGCTGGGGGAAGCAATCTGGTGCATAGAAGAGAAACCCCAATACATGCAGTGATGTGGGCAAGGCAAGAGGTTCATGCATGGTCTGGGAAGAAGCACAGGAAAAGGACAGTAGTCTTTCCAAGCTCTGGATAGTGGCAAATCCATACAGGGTGAGACTTTGCCAGGTTCCAGGCTCTGAATCAAAACCAGTTTAAAAGCCAGCATCTGTATGATTTTGCTGTGCTGTGCTTAGCCTTGTGCCTGGCGTTGTCTTGTGCTAAGGGATGGCGTGGAAGTGTGGTCAGAGCAGCAGGCTCTGGTGACTATCATTTTGATTCTCGCTTGGGCTGTCTTTCTCATTTGTCTTAAAACCCAGGAGCTACCCTATAGTTTCCTTGCAGCTCTTCCTTGGGACGCTTTTGAGAATGAAAGATCTGACTGCCTTCTCACATAAATTGGTGTTTATTCTAATGATTAAACAAAGTTACTCATGGTTCTTTTGTATAGGACAGGCCCCTAGATTTTGCCCCAAACTGTAAAGTAGTTACATGGCACTGGCAGTTGTCTGCAGATAGTCACATGAGATTTTAGGGCTTCTCTTTTTTTAATTATTTTATAATGGATGAGTATCCCTGAACTTGGTGTCTGTAAGGGTAAGCTGGCTCCCTGCACAGGAGGAAATTTCACTCAGCAGTGGGAATCTGTCCCTTTGCCTTTGACCAAAGCTGTGTCCCCACCTCCCACTGACCAGACTATGCTGTCTTCACCCGCCTGTTCAGAGGTGGCTGGCTGCATTTCCATGGCACAGACCTTGCCTTATCATGAAACACTTGGGGAAGAAAGGTGCTTTGTAACTGTAAGATAGTATTTTCTTATAGACAGATCTTTGATTTTGTAATACAATACAGTGAACTGTAAAAAAAAAAATGCTATCCAAGTGTAGGTTTCACTGAAAATCATTTAAATACATTAAGGAAACTCAGCCTTAGTTAAAAACTGAAATCCCTTTTAGCAGGTAGGGGAAAGAATAATGTTACTGATTAGACCAAACTTTTCTTTATTACACAAACAGGGAAAAAATTCTTAAAGACAAAAATATGGCCAAGACACTTTCACAATTTTTTTTTTTTCTTGTGCATTTTACTGACTTTCATTTTAAATTTATTTCAGGCTCCCTCTGCAGTATCTAGAGTCGAGATATGATGGTTTAGGGGGCTAGTTCAAGAAAACCAAAGCCTTAAACAAACTGGTTATGTCACTGTCCAAAAGAGCTACAGTGGGGAAAAAAAATGGTGACAAATAAATTACATCAAACATTCTAAAATTTATCTTGATTTCAGATTTGGTTTTGTTACACACTAGAAAATACAAAAATCCAAGCATTAGGAGAAAAATTGTAAGAGACACAGGAAGGTTGGAGTAGTCCTACTTTGTACGAGCTTGAATTTACTTCTCACTGTGCTAAGTCCTGTTTCTGCTGCTGTGAATGAACTGGAGCCAGTGGAACTGCTCAAGTGTTTGTGCGTGTGTGTGTGTGTGTGTCTTTTCTAGTCCAGGGGCTTAGTGGTTTTCGTGGTCCAACTGTGGCCCTTCTTCTGCTTCCTTTTTGCCTTTCCTAACAAAATTTTGGAAATGACAACCCCTTTCTGTTCTCTTGTCCTCGTGTAAACCACAGTTACTTTTCATCAAATGATATGATCTCAGCAGATGTGAAATAAAAGGTTTGCTTTTAAAGGGATATCGTTTGCAGGTGTGGAAAAATATAAGCAGAAGGGGAGCTTGAAAAAGAGGAGCAGAATGTCGAGGTTCAGGCACTCATTTTGGAGAGGTGTTTAAGACTTACAACTCCAGCTGAAGCCTTCCAAAGCTGCAGGTGCTTAGAAATTTGGAAGAACTGGGTCTGTACTTTTTATAAGAGAAATATGCATGTGCATGAACATTTCTAGTTGCCGTAAGACATATTCTGTTATTCCTGCCTGCACCAGCTCTCACGTTACAATACTGAAGGTCCCGCTGGTTTCAAGGGGCCAGCTCAGAGAGCAAGGCACTGCATCTCTGGGAGGAGGAAGGGTGTTAGACTATAACCCCCTGAGAGCAGAAATGCTGGCAGGAGGCATCTCACCTCGGGGAAGTGATCTTCATGGGTTACTAGTTTTATCAGCAGTACATCCTTTTATACAGAGCGAAGGAAGAGAGGAGAGAAATTCCATCCGGCTCTGCTGATTCAGTGGAGTAAAGAGGTGGAATTCATTAGGAAAAAAATGTTTACGGCACAGCTTTAGTCAGAGGTTCTTCCATTTTAACGTCCTGCTTTTTTAGGATAGATTGTTTGAAAGACAAAGCAAGCAGTAGGGGCTGCTTGGTGTTTTTGTTTTTATTTTTTCATTAAAGTTTAATTGCATGACTTGTTATGTGATGTAACTTCTGGAAATGCCTGTTGTAGTTGCTTGCAAAATGATTTTTGATTTGTTATGTTTGAATCTTAGGTGCAGGAGTGTTAAACCTCAGAGAGGTATTCAGACATGCATATAGAGGGAAAACATATATATATATAGAGAGAGGGTAGGTTTTGATTAGTGAAAGAAAAGAACTGAAACTGCTGTGAGAGAAGAATCTCCCTTTATTCGAAAGCTCTTCTGCTGCATCACTAGGATGGAGACTAAGGGCCTTAAAATTAGTATAACTATAATTTATATCCACCTTAAGGACACTCTTTGCCTCCTGATCAGTAATGGAGCCTTAAATATAAATGGATCCTCATCTTGCAGACACTCAAGTATTTTCTTTCCTCACATGAGGTGTCAAAGGAAGGGTTTCTGTAAGGAAAATAGGGCATTTGTGTAAGTACTCACAGCATCAAACAACAGAGAATTTGTATTGCATAAACAACAACAATCACATTAAAATCATACTGCTTTAATAGTTTAGAAAAAATATAACAAAAACATTGAAACTGTAATAGATGTTGCTGTCTGTATTGGTATCGATTTCATAATTTGCGTTGCCTTAATCTTGGGTGGGTAAAGATTAAGAATCTCCGTGTAGAGGTATGTGTGCGCAATAAGCGGGTAACATCTTAAGCAGCTTTCCTTTGCCTGGAGATGATGATTTGAGGGCAGAATGTTTCCTCCATAAAGCCTAGGTTTTGGAAAACAAAAGAGGATCTTTATAAATAAAAATCTTGAAAGGAAAACATCCATTAAACAGTGAACTGGGGCGAGAAAGTGCTTACTTTAAGCATGTTTTCCAAACTTCATGTGCATTGTAAACATTGACAGCAGAGAGACCTCCAAGTGCACACGTGAAACTGACTTTTTTTCCCACTATCCAACGCATCAATTCCCAAAGGAAATCTGGAGTGTAAGTGCTGAAAAAAGGGAGAGGGTAGAAGATGTGTTTGTATTATATAATCTAAAGCCTTTTATGTATAAAACATTTATGCCCATTTAACTTGAGATGTGGTAGTTAAACTGATAGCCTGCATGGAAACAATTATTTTGGCTCACTTCAAATTAATTAGTAACAAATTTCTACAAAATCCAAATAAAAATAAGAGAGGTAGCTCTGCATTAAACCACTGCAAGTTTGTATGAGATAGCTTCTTATATGCATTTTTAAAAATCCATGTCTTTTGAAATACTGTTAATCAAGTATGAAAAACAAAATATAAGGAAATTCAGTCTGTAGAGCATTTGTGAATTAAGGTTAACACGTTCATAAAATGATGGTAAAAAAAATTAGCAATGGTCACCTTCAGCTGTGGTTCCTTTGAAAGAGAGCTGAGCTTCATCAAAGTAAAAAGCAATTCACTCAGAGATGGGAAAAGGAATCTCACCTAAAACTTTCCCAGCAAATGGTGGGGCTGAACTGCTTTTACCTAGAAAGAAGTAGGGATTTCTTGCTTCCCATTGGGTTTCTGCTCAACAGTGAGGACTGGTTTTCACAAGAACTGTGTGATGAGCACGTCCCAGGATGTGCTTCTGCACCCAGAATGTATGGTTGCTTCCTGCTACAGGTAAGTACAGGTTTCTGAAAAGACATACACTTTTTTCCCTCTAATTATCATCCCTGAAAAGTTTGTCCCTCTAATTTTATTTTTATCTGGGATTTTTTCAGATTTTGTTACTATAATTTGTACATTTGTATTGTCTGTAAATAGTTTGTTCTGGACTGTAAATGACTATCCAGCCCGTACACCAGAGCAGGCAGGTCTAGAACTGGACTCTGGGCAGTTTTATCTACAGAGCATCTGAACCTGTGGGTGTGTGTTTGCAGGGGTGGTAGACTCAGACTGTCTTGCTATTTCAGGATGCAGAAAAATGTTTCTGTTCTTGCTGGCCATCTTTCTAGTGAGTCTTTCTCTGAACAAGATAGTAACCTAAGCACGGTCCTGGACTGATCCCCTGCTGAGCAGCTTCCCTGTTGTAGGGTGTCATCTTTAAAAAAATAAATAAATGGGGGGAAAAAAAAAAGGCAGTTTTAAAAAACACAAAAACAAAAAAAAAGGGGGGGAAAAAAAAAGGCAGTTTTAAAAAACACAAAACAAAACACCAGTCTTTAAGTGGAAATAGCAGTCTTCCCTTAGACTGGGAAGTTTATTTAGCAAAGAAGGGGATAACCTAGTGGTTAGAGCACAGACAGAAATCTTATCTTCTCCTAGCTCTGTCTAAGTTGCTGTTTGAGTTTGGTCAGGTTACTTTAACTCCTTGTTTCCCCATCTTCACTCTGAAGTGAAGAATTCCCCTGTGGCGTGTCATGCAGTAAAGCTGGAAGTTTGACTGTTTGGGCAGCAAATGTATCTGCATACATGGTGATCTTACATTGGAAGTCTGAGGATGTCTCTGAGTTCCCATGCACTTGCTCATTTTTTTCAGTGAAATAACTCTGGCTTTTAAAACTAGCAAAAGCAATTAGTTCACTCTGGGGACCAATAGGTGGAAACATGTCATTTTAAAAAATGGATTTGGTTGTGGGGATCTCTGAGGCTTTATATTAGGTTAGAATATTTCTGCTGCAAGTGATGTCTGTAGACACTGGGTATGCTCTGTGCTCTGAGAAAGCCAGAGCTTGTTCAGCTCCGTGATCCTCGTGCAGTTGGTCTGACGGCATAATAACGGTCTTAAAGTACTGCACATCACTTCAGCATAAGCATATGGATGAAATGGACCTATAATGCATAATTGTAACAAGTAACTAGAATACTGCGTATGCACTTCTAAAATTGGCTGGGTTAATAAAATGTGCTGATTGCTCCCTGAGGATATCAAGGGACTGGATGATATTAGTAAGGGTCACCAGTTCAAATCTGGGGCAAGTTAGCAGTAACTGCGACAGCCGTGGTGCATCCCTGCATGCTTTCCTTAAGTTTCTCATAGGCAGGTATCTGTATCAGTACAAGGCCTACTTTGTTGGCAGCTGGATTAAAAAAAGGAGGATGGCTGTATGTGGTGCTGACATGGGGCTTCAGAGACCGCAGTGCTATTCCCAGTTCTGCTTGGGATTTCAGTCCCCTTTCCTGTATAAGTTGCAAGCACGAAGCTGCTCACCCGTGTCCTCTGGATTCACAGTCCTTCTGTCACACATCTTGCAAATCTGTGACCTTATTTATGTATTGGAAGCAACAATTAATTTGAATATTGTGTTGTATATTTTAAAAAAAGTTGGTTGATTTCTAAGCTTCCAAGAGAAAGGAAAGGTGGAAATATTTGGCTATTGCTCTTGCTGACCACTGGTTACGGGGTTATGGGGATTCAGGCTGCCAGTCCAGGACAGAGAACATTTTCTACCTTGGGAGGTAGAGTATCACCAATATACCTGCGCAATGCTGGTATTTACAATTTACATCAGTTTTGTAAAGCAAAGGCAACAGTCTCAAGCAGTAAGATAATATGAGATCACCACCTGCACCTCTGGGTGAGCAGAGGCTTCTTGGCTTTCCAGCTTGTGCCTCAGGGCTGAGTGCTGTTTAGCAGGGGTCTCATGAGGGTGTCAGTACGCTCATGTGTGTAGAAAATTGGTGTTTTCTGGCTGTGCTCTCTGCAACATCCTGCCCCTCCAAGACACATGGGAAGCTGAACAACATGACATGCTGAGCAGGAGGGCAGCTTCTGGTCAGGCGCTTGTATTTTTGCTGCCTTAGCTGCTGTTATAAATTCCTCACTCTGGCCTTTCACTTCTGATATTTTTCCCTTAGCCAAATCAAAGACGGTTTTGTTACCTCCGGCTCCCTGCGGACGCGGCAGCTTCAGGCAATGAAATATGCTCCAGCCTTTAGAGGGAGGACAGGGGACCCGCTGCTGGGAATCCGAGGTGGAGAAGGGTTCCGGGAACAGGACTGAGACTTTTGCCTTCGTTTCAGCCCTGGCTGCGTCTGTGTGCAAAAACAACAAACCTGCTAGTTGTGTGCCGGGAGAATAGATGAAGGTGCTTGAAAGTGCTGTGGGATTTATAATGTGGAATGAAAAACACACAGCAGCATGTGGAGGCTAGCACTGAGACATGGTTGCTCCTCCTTGCCACTACCCACCTGGGGAAGTAAGGTCAGTGCAGCTCCTAAATTAATATATACTATAGTAAAATGGATGAATTGGGGAGCAATTGTAATATTTGTGCCTAAAAGGAATAGAGGTAGGTGGGATTGCCTGAGGTTCCTCTTGGACTAGATGTGGAGGAGCACAGTCCTAGTGACTGGACATGGATATTTAAGCTAGAAGTGAGAATGTGCTTTAGGCTTCTGGAACTTTTTTCCCCCTTGTTTTTCCAGTGGTGCTGAACAAAATTGAGATTCCTGATCCCTATTTTCAAACCGTTCAAAAGCTCGAATGTACCTGTAGGACTAATACTGAGACCCAGCTGACAGTCCCTGGTGCACAGGAGGGAGAAGAGATGAGTGTTTTGCTGGAGTCTGAGTGGAGCTATGGAGTTTGCTCCTGTGGCTGCTCATGTTCAGTGTTCGGAAATGGAGAATACTGAGCCCACCCTGATCTCTTGTATGTAACTGTGTTGCTGCTCGTGAATCTGGGAGCCCAAAAGTGCTTCTTTGGTCTTTGCTGTCAATGGTAGGAGCCATGAAAGGCTGCAGTGCAGCATGGCAGGCTCTAGACTCGTGCAGTTCCTGGGGGAAGCCCTCTTCTTCCCCCATGAATAACTGACCTCACTCTTGGGTGATGTTTGGAAGAAGAGGAGCGTGAAGCCCAGCTTGACTGAGAGGCAGTGCCAAGGATTAGGGAATTACTGTGAGGGGTAGAAATAACTCTTCAGATCCTGCAACATGATCATCGTATTCCTCCCAGGATCTGGTTGAGGGCCATAGGATTTGTTTCAGAGCGAAGAAGTTGAGGGATGCTCGGGAGGTTCCCTGAGGCTGCTGGGTCAGGGCCCTTCGCACTCTGCGGGAACTTCCCTTTTCCCCACATGTACCTCTTCAACTGCGGCTCAAGCAGCTGCTGTTTGAAGTAGGAGGGAAGGGTGGGAGTTTCTCCTGGAGGGGCTGCCCCTGTCAGCAGCCTTGAGCGGGTGGAGGGGGGAATCTGGCCAGCGAGCCGGCGAACGCACACAGAAATGATGCTGGAAGCCAAGGCTAGTCCTGCTGATGTGGCCCTTTCTCCTGCAGCGGATCATAAAATATGGCTCAAATTTTCATTACGGCCTCTATTGATTATCTTTTGGGACAGATGAATTATAGGGAACATTAAATTAAAAAAAAAGGGAAATATTTGAATGAGTTTGGGAGGTCGATGCCAGAAAGGCTGACGCACCAAGCCTTACCGGCACTTGCCTGCTTTGTGGGCCTGCTAGGCCCTTCCCATGGTCCCCCTTGGGGAGCGCCTGTCCAGGGAGCTCCCCATGTTTCTGTCAGCTGCCCCTGGGGACCAGCAGGCGCTCTGCAGTGGCCGTGGGCTACACCTAGGGACAGCCCAGATGCGGAGGTGGTGGCTGGAGCACCTGGGTGCTGTTCCTGAGTCCTGCCTGATGCCACATGCTCTGCCTTCACTGGGAGGTGGCCGTGGGGACCTTCCAGTTAAACAGTATTCAACGGGTGTCTGGCTGGCACCTACCTTGGGATTCTGTAACGAAAGTGGAAAACAAGGGGCTGTGAATGGGAAAAGGCCAGGTCATTGCACTTGGAGACAAATTCGAATCTGGTGTAAATATATGCGTGGAAGCGAACAGTGAATCATAAAAGTAGTGATGGGCTTTCAAAAGTTTCCCTCCTTCCCTGCACCAAGAGAAACATCGCTGCCCTCATCTTTCCTACGTTGAGGGGTCTGTACGCTTCTCTCCAGGGTTCATCGAGTGCAGGAGCTGATTCTTGATGTGGTTTGTGGTCAGGGACCTTTGACTCCAGGTAAGAGAAGTGCCAGGATTGAATCATCACACTGTTAATGTGGCAGAGTGAAGTCAAACCAGAGGAAGAGAGATCTGGCTTCTTGCTGGCTCTGGCCAGCTCTGATTTTGAGGATGATCCTGCAACTTTGTGTGGACTCTCTATGCCTGTTCAGCTTTTCCAGGTTGTACCGTATGCCACACGATGCTCTGTGCTCACCTGCAGGAGGTGGCCTGGTAAGGCTTTATCCTCTGCTCACTTCTCTGAATGTATTCCACCAGAGTGGGTGAAATCCTCTAACCTGAAATGTCATCAGCATGCTTTCAGCAGCTGAAAGTGGGGAATAATGGATGTTACCTCTTTCAAAAAAGCCACAGTTCAGAGCACTCTTCCCTTTCCTGGTGGTAGCAGGAGAGTCCTGGAGCAGACACTCAGAGGAGCTGAGTGGCTTTAAAATCCCTTCTCTGCGCTTTGTTCCTGAGTTGTATTCTGTCAGTCAGGCTGGCAGCCAGTGCTTCTGAGGAATTCTCTGTTTTCTTTTCTAAGATTGAGAAGAATGCAGCCAGGGTCCCTCTCCAGCCACCCGCCTTCACATGCCAGCTCGCAAGACAAACATCCCCCCCCAAATACTCGAGTGCATCTGGACAGGGGGTCCTGCATGGTATGGTCCTTATGCCCCACTGCTGCAGACTGACCTGGGGAGACACCCTTCTCCCCTCACCAATCCCCCTGCCTGCCACCACCGCCAGCTTTCTGTCTGTGGGTCAGAACGAACACCCAAGGTGTGATCTCTGCTTTTGAGACATTTGCATGTGTTGTGGTGGTGCCTTTTATTCACACATGTGCACAGATTCCCACTTGTCTGGTCATGCGGCCATTTGGCAGGGAGTTTTGCCAGCCTGCACATCTGTGTGTGCGTGTGCTGCAGGGGCAGAACTGTCTCTGCCTGTGCCATTGCCCGCACTGCCAACCTGGAGGAGCACAAGCGCTCTGGGTGTGCGCACTGTTCGGCTGCGTGCAAAACACCTCATGCATTCGCTGGTGTGTTTGTGTGACCTTTCAGATAAAAAAAGCATTACCGAAGTGTTAGCATTCACCCTTGCTTATGGGAGATTTAGGTGCCGGTGGACAGGGCCACCTTTCCGAGTGCTTAATGCACACTTGCATGTACGTGTTTCACTTCCTTGCAGATCTCTGCCGATTTCACAAGCCATCCACAAAGCTTTGGCTTCACCTGGGCAAATGCAAAAGGTGGTGGTTTCCATGGCTCCACGGCCTCGCTCGAGCGACACACCCTTTTTGTATAAGCTGGCTCCCTGGAGTCGATTGTTTTTTGGCAAACAGCTTCATAAACTCCTCCAACAATTAAACTGAAAAGAAAAAAAAAACACAACAAAACCCATGCATTATGGAGTGAGACAGCAAACAGGTTGGAGCAACTCCTCCAGCCAGCTCCATCCCCACCAGCTCTGGAGCTATCCCCAAGCCCCCGGTGCCAGGCAGGGGGGAGAGGAGCCCCGGCTGCACTTGCTGGACTTCATTTTGGGAGGTGCCTGGGCTGCTCCAACCCACCAAACTGCAGTGAGCTAACAAACATGAAGGAAAAGGTCATGTTATTCACTTTTATTTTTTCAAAGCTGCAAACATCCCTCTCTCTGGGAGGGGAGGCTGCACAGATGCCAGCTCTGATTAATTTAAATATTTACCAATCCCTTTTTTTTTAATTGTGTATGTTTGCTCTCTGTTTGTGTCCCATAAAATACCTGGTGTTTTGGGCGTACCCCGTTTGCAGGGTGCATGAGATCACACTGAAAAAATGCAGTGAAAAACATTTTCATGCCACGACACATCAAATAGGATTTTGAATTAAGATGAAGATTTTTTCCCCCTTTTTTATCTCTGAAGTTTGGGTGAAAGGGTTTCTTTTTCTAGTTCTTTTTTTAATTCTTTTATTTAACTAGGAAGAAAAATTGCCATGGAAATCCTTTAAAAGTTACTTTTGCCTCATCTCACCATGTCAGACAATGAAGGCAACAATGAAGCACCCATTAGCGTTTATTTCTGTGCTATCATCTTGATGGTGGTTTGTTCCAGTGGGCAGGCAGTGAGCAGGGGAGAAGTCTTGAGTTTGAAAGCCACTGCCGGCTCTGAGCTCCTGGGTGAGCGGCAGCAGCTCCGCTCCTTTCCCTGCCCGTCGCTTGTCTGTCTGTCAGACTTGCTCTGAGGCAAGTGCTGTCTTTTACTGTGTGTGCATCCCTGGCACGGGGGTCTCGTCTCATTTGGAGCTGCTGGGGTGCTCCTGTAAGACTCACAGGTGGCTTGCCCATCGTGCTTTTCAGGGGAGGCAGCTGAGATGAATGAGTGACCTTTTGGTGGGCCTCCCAGCACCCGCTGGGCACAGAGACTCGTGGGTTTGTGTGCCCCAGAGCTGAGCATGGTACAGGAGCCAGTTTGGGCACAGGCGCATCATGGCACATTGCCCTCTTTGGTATGGGATTTTCTATATGCTTTTGGCCATAGAGGCTTGCATTCCTCTGGGAGGGAAGTTTTATTTGCGGGTTCAAGCTATGAAAGCACTACTGACATTCACCCCACCTCCTTTTAATTGTTTTCCATGCCCATTGGGTCATAGTCTGATCGCAGCTACATCTGGGAAAGTACAGAGCTGTTCCTTGGAAAAATGGAGCATCTCCAAACTGAGAGTAGCACTGCTGGGATCAGGATCCAGCCACCTCCCCTCTCTGCTGCGTGGCTAGCAAGCCAGGCAGAGTTTGGCCCAAAGCACAAGTCTTTTGCAGGGGCTTTTTGTTTTACTGCACTTACAAAGGACCACAGCTTGAACTTCCCTACTATGAACATCAGGTCTTGAAGCTCTGCGTCAGGAGAGGCTTAGGGGAAGAAAGGGGCAGAGGTGGTAACACATCTGTAAGTGGGGCTCACGGACAGCTGGAAGTTGGCACGTGAGCCAGATGTCAGTGCTGGGATGCCAGGGGCACAGCTGCCTTGTTAAAAGCCGTAAGGCTGTCATTGGGGCAGGGTAGGATGTACATACGTGTATGTCTGCTGGAGGGGGGGATTTGCACTGCTAGAATTTGAATCCTCTGTTCCTGCTCTGCTGTGGGGAAAGGAAAAGAGAAGGGGAAAAATCAGGGTGGGTGTGCAGGGAGGGCAGCAGTTGTCTCATCTGAGCCATTAGCCAGAATTTGAAATTGGACCTGTTACTTTTGAGGAATGTGGGGCAGTGGAGGAGAGATGTGTGAATGTGCACACGGCTCTTGCTTCAGTGTCCTAGGAAAATGCCAGAGCGTAGGATGGCAAGGAGTAGTAATTACCCCACAGCTTCAGCTCCACCACTGCACTCTTTGATCACTTATTACTTTTCTATTCCTTCTGCTTCTTGCTGTAATTGTTACAAAATCTCTCTGCTTTGGGAGGGGTCCAGGACTCCAGGGCCCAATTGCATCTGCCCTGATTCAGAAAGTGGGTCATGCTGCTTGGTCTGGGAAGAAGATACTCATCTTGCTTAGCATGATATTTATTAGGAGATAGGGAAGGGAATGCAACCGCGCTGTTGCCTAGAAAATTGCTCTGGGGGGATAGCGAAGGACTTGTGAGGGCAGAGCACAGAAAGTTCTTGCGCACCCGGTACCTGCTGAAGCTGTGCCACATTCCCCGTGCCTGTGTTGCCTGCTTCCTTCACAGCGAGATGTGGTGCGGATAGATGGCAGGACGATAGTGGAACTGGGGACAAGGGAGGGATTTGTAGCTGCTCACTCAGCAGCTGCCAGCCAGTGATGGGCTCTTTACCTTCTTTGGAGTAGAGGCTGGTGGGAGTGGAGGTAGGGGAAAACCAGATCTAGTTTGTTCATAAAGACGTGCTGTTTTCACAGTAGCAAGTGAAGACCTAACCTGGTTGGGTTTTGCTGCTGGACAAGTGACCAGCTCTGCTCCTGCACACCCTCCAAATACACGGCAAGCCTGGGTATTCGGTGTGCTGTATGACACAGTGCCCTGAAAGGCAAGAGCTCTCCTGCTAAGAGCAATTACAAAACCTGGATCCAAAGCCGAACATAATTTACTCTGTGCTGTATCTATCTCTCATTAAACAACAGAGAGAAGGAAACTCAGTAGAAGAAGCAGATGACGATACGCCCAGTGTTGCTCCAGCAGGGTCTCACAGTAGGGACTCTGCCACAGACCGCCCTACTCGTGGGGGGTAGAAAAGCGCAGCTGATCCTGCCAGTCTGGCTGGGCCTGTGCTGCTGCTTGCTGTGAAATCACCCTCAGGATTATCCAAAGGAAGAACTGGCAACTCCAGTAACTTGGAGGGCCGGATCCTCAACTCGTTTAAATTGGCATGACTTCACTGAAGCCACCGAAACTGCACTGATTTTACACCAGGTGAGGATCTGGTCCAGAATCTTCTGAAAGAAGAAGATAAAGAGGGCACGAAACAGAGGGTTGATAGAGCTCACGTACAAGCATGGGGACATGCTAGTGTTTCCTGGTCATGGCTTTTTAGTGGCAGCATGGTGAGAGGGGTCAGAGACACAGTAAAGACCCTCACCTTTTGATTCGGCTTGTTGTGAACCCTGCTAGGCTTGTTCTCGTAGGTGCTCTAAGCCTGGTCCGTCTTTTCCCGTACATTCAACACCACTAGTATCCCTTGTGGCATGTGATGCCGTTGGCTGAGGCAGACCGGCGGCTGTGGCTTTAGCCTGACACCACTGCCACCGCAAGTTTTAATTTCGCTGAGCTTGTGAGATGATGGGAGGAGAGTTTCCATTTCAAGGAAGGAGAGTAGCCGGTGTCCATGTCCCAAATGACTGCTTCATTGGGCAGTGTTAAGCACACGCCTCCAGAAATTGTTGGTTCCTGGTGTGGCAGGCCAATTTCGTTTTCCCAGCTCTGCATCTCATTCTTGGGTGGGGGTATTATGGGATATATGTAAGAAGGTACGTCGTCATGTATTTCTAGAGGAGGTTGTTTGCTGTAGCACCAAACTCTTGGGACCTGCAGGGATGCACAGAATTCCCTCCAGCCCCCGGTACGCACTCACATCCGGGGTGGATCTGGACAGGGTTTTAGCAACTCCCAGTGCAGCAGCCCAGGGCCGGAAGTGAAGAAGGGATAAAATATCCAGCTGAAACTCCTGTAGGATGTAATTACCTGAGCTGGAAGCTGGCCAAGACAGCAGGTATCATGCATCATCTGCTGGTGGTATCAGAAGCACCTGGCATTGCGGGAGAGGTGGTCAGGACTGAGGAGTGACATTGTTCGTGTGAGAGACAGGACCGCTCCCTCAAGGCTGCCTCTGTGGGCATTCTGCATAACGGCTTTTGTCCGAGTCACTTGGTGTTTGTTTCCATGGTTGTTCTGTGCACGTACCATGGTGCCTATAAAATGCTCTTGGGAAACTACAGCCCATGGATGGATGGCCCTGTCCTGACGTTCATTCAAATGCTCCTACTTTTCCATTTAAAAGAAAAGAGGAAAAAAGCTAAAACAAAAAAAAAAAAAAGGAAAAAAAACAACAAAGGAAATTGACTTCCCAAAAATTACACTAAGCTAACATTTGAGGCCTGGCACAAATCCATCACAGCCAGGAAACTCAGAATTAACCAGTGCACTCCCATGGCTGCTGGGAGGGGCTGCACTCCGGCAGCGCAGGCCAAAGCTTCAGAAGCTGGGGGCTTGGGGATGAAAGTCCTCGACATGTCTCTGAAGCGCAGCAGAAGGTGTTCTCGTGGACCTCCATGCATGCGAAAAAGCAGCATTAGATGCAGGGGCAGCTTTATGCTTTGGGGAGAGGGTTAACACCAGGCTCCTGGTGCTCAGATCTGACAGCTGATACCAGCACCTGACCAGGGCTGGTTGCACCAGGACTTTCTCCACGGGCTCTGTGTTGGTGGAGCAAGGACAGAGTGATACAGCAGGTACCTGCAAGCTGCTGCTGAGGAAGCTTGAGAACCCTAGCCCAGGTTGCAAGTAAGGAGAAAGTTGACTGTTCTTCGTTCCCACTTGCACGTGACGCAGCATAGCATAAATCATTGTGATTGACAGCTTCAGTTCAGTTCAGGTTAGAGGGGAAGGGAGGGAAGCGCAGGTCAAGCCGGGGAGCAGTGCTGGGGCTGTGCAAGCAGCCAGCCCTGAGCAGGTCACAGGAAGAGGCTCCGAGCAGAAATCGTGGCTGGTGCGGCGGGTCAGAGGTGGCCTGAGCTGGCAGAGTGGGATGGAGAGAGGCTTGCAAAACACCTGCTGTGTGCTCCTCGCCTTGTGCTGATGATATCGGTGCTGTGTGTTTGCGAGGGCTCATTTCACTCGTCAGTTTTAAAAAAGAAAGGAACGGGCTCCTGTACCTACTGCTGCAAAGAGGCTGGCACCGTGCTGAGAGTGGGACAAAGGTCCAGCCGTGCTTCTGCTATCCCCAGCCATGGTGGGTTGCCAACCTGCTTTTGCTGTGAATTTTCACAGCTTTGGGGTACTGCAGACAGAAGACTTCATGTCAGAGCTTTGATAGTATCTCATTTCAGAGGCTGGGGGAGGTCGGGATGTGTTAAGGCTGAAAATATTTACAGGTTTTGAAGTTGAAACGCAAACAGGAAAAGCCCTTTAAAAAGTGAGTGTAGTGGATATTCAAAACAGGGATTGCCATGGAAACGCCACAATATTTGCTTAAATTGACACAAAGGTTGCTGGTTGCAGGGTTCTGACTTCTTTGGCTCCATTTTCTTTGGCCCAGCACCTATCACAAATTGATCTCAGCAACCCTCTTTTGTTTTGTTTCTTTTATTTTTGTCTGATGGAAATTAAAAAAAAAAACACCACCACCAAAACCCTCCAGTCTACAAATCCCACCTCACAGAAGAGTCTGAAGCTTCTGAGCTTCTGTCAAATGTTGGAGCTAGGACATTTTTTAATTTTGCAAGTAAGGTAAAAGTTCTTGTTCTTTTAATCCGTGTATTTATTCATTTCCTCCAATGCAGGAAATGGAAGGGAATTGTCTTAACTGTCTAGGGAGAGCGGGGAGAAGGGTGAAACCTGTTGCAAAGGTAGCAGTGTGCATCCAAGGAGCACAGGAAGGGAAGTGGGACTTTTGTTGTCCAGCTCTTGGACCGAAATTTGAGAGATTTAGTTTCGGTTCCCAATTCTGCTTCAGGTTTGCCAAGTGACCTTTGACAAGTCACTTAATTACTGTGTGCCTCACTAAACTGGAAATAATTATTCTTCCTTTGTCCCGTCTGGTTATATTTGTAACGTCTTTGGGGTTGAGGAATTACATTTGATGTGGGGGTGTACAAGACTGACGATAGAGCTTTGTTCTACCAGTAGTTGTAAGATGAACACAAGCGAATGATTCCCCCACAAAGGAGGGATGGCATCATGATCTCACATGTGCAGAAACGCTCAGCTGGCTTTGGGGGGAAGCTCTTTGCAATAAGTGGCTTAGTTCTGTAGGCTGCTTCTGCAACTGATTGACCTGGATTTTCTTCTGGGAAAAGTTGGAGTGTGTGGCCCACCGGATGGTCACCTGGGTGGTTTGTACCTTGACTTCTGAGTTGCTAGCACCACACATGGCAGAGAAGGAGATTGGGATGCAGTGTGTTTGGCAGGGCGTGAAATGCCTTGCCTTGCTGGACTGTTGTGTGTGACCAAGGGCTGAGGTCTGTGGGTGGCTGTGGCATTTGAGACCGGCGTCATTGCTTGTGCTTGTGATTCACCTGAGCTCTTGTACTGTTCAGTAGGGAATATTCATTTCCTTTTGAAACTCTCCTCAGGGCAAAGAGACTTCACCAAGTGAAGGGAGACAGTCAAATTCACCCTGTCTTCATCTGAGACCACCTCTAGAACAAAGAACCTGACTTCTCTCCTGCCTTTGTACACTGGAATGGACCTTGAAGCCTGTGACTTCTCAATGCAAGGTACTGGCTTTTGTTCTGTGATCAAACCGTCTGCTCTGAAGTAGGACTGGAGTGAGTGATTTTGGCTCTCCAGAGCCTCCATTCCAGTTCCTGGGAAATCTCTAGCCTATAAAGTTTAGAAGAGCTGCTGAAAGTCATTGGTTTGGGTGGTAAATGCATGGTGGGGTGTTGGTTTGTCTTGGGCTGGCTTACAAGTAGGACTGGGTTAACCCCTGACATCGCTGCCCATTTCTGCACAGACATAGGCACCCAGCTGACACAGCAAAGCGCTGGTTTGAACAGCTCCCTCTCTTAGCCTCCTTCTTCCTAATGAGCTGGTGTGCAGTATTAACAATTAGCCAAGTCGTATGCCAGAACAGGCTAGCATGGGAGTCCCCTGGGTAAGTATTGTGTGGGACAGTTTCTGATTGACTTGGTTCACAAAAGAAGAGGAGTTTGAGGACGTCTGTGGTCATGGTGGGAAACTCAGAAAGGTTGTGAGGGGGTGGGACTCTGTGTTTCTAAAAGGCATTTTACTTTCTTCATTGCTTGGTGCCCGTCAGCTTCTCTACAAAGAAAGGTATGGCACAACATGGCCTAGAAGAAAGCAGCTGTAGGATAACAACAGTGGGATAATGTATTTCTTCTCAATGGTTTGGGGATTTGGGAGGCACCTGGTGGCACTGCCATACTGCTGCAGATAGAAGGGGCTGAGGATCCTCGCTGTGTCTGGGCTTTGTATGATGTTATGTCTGCTCTGTAGGGGGTAGAGGTTTTGTCAGGGGTTATCTCCATACTGTGTTGGCACCATTAAATGATGATGATGATGCCTGAATGAAGATCAGCCACCTGAAGTGCCTGTGAGGATTGTGTATCACCATGTTCCTCTGTCTTTTGCTGCTGTGCCACAAAAGATACCTGGGCAAAGCAGTGTATCCAAAGCTGTTGTGAGTCACAGGTACAGCTGAGACCTGAACTAGAAGGATCAGGGTGGAGGGACTGTATTGGCTTAGCAAGAGGGAAGACGAGAAAAGTCACAGGGCTAAGATGTTGGTCTGGGGCTTCAGCTATCCTTGTCCATCCCTGCCTGTGTGTGGCATGGGGGAATTTACTCATGTTCTGAGTGCCCTACCTTAAAGAGCAACAGCCATGATCCTCTAAGGCTCAGCAGGGCTTAGTGCTTGCCGCGTGTTCAGAGCCTACAGACCTGAGTGCTTTCAGTAAACCTGCCAGTAAATACAGTATGCTTCAGGATGGGATATGGGTGAACTGTGCCTTCCCACACCTTCCTAGTGCTGAAACTCCTCCAGGGTCTGGCATGCTTTATTTGGAAAGCTTGTTTTTGAACAATTAATGTAGGGAACTCTGGCCTTTATCCCTGTGTGAGCTGCTCTGGTGCCTGTGTCCCCTTTTAGAGAAGTGGCACATGCCAGAGGCCTCCAGAGGTGAGAAAGCTTCGCAAATCAGAGCTCTGCCCGAGGGAATAGGGTAGTGGAACATGAAGAGCCTTGAGGTTTTACCAAATAAGATACAAATTCTCAGGTTTGACTGTAGCAGGTGAATTTTCTGCCAAACATCCTTATGTGCCTCTCCAGAGAGGCCCAACATCCGGGGGAAAAACTCTGCTGAGGAAGCTGCTGTATAGGTTCTGGGTCCATTTTTCCATCAGAGGGAGCTTTTCCTGTGACCCCTTTGAAAGGTTTCTGCTGGTATAGCTCCTGGTATTGAAAGCCCTGCATGTCCATCTGACATGGACCTGGGATGTGCAGGACCTCAGAGGCATAGAAGGCAAGAGGAGGAGACTGATATATCACGAATTCCTCAAGTGCTGAAGTGAACCTTAAGGTTCAGGTTCTTGCAGATCAGTAATCCTTTTCGATGTTTGCCTTCTCCTCCTAGTACCTCCTGGGTGCATTGCCTGAACAAAGCTGAGTGTCCTTCAGGGGCTGTTTTCTGAGGGACAGAAGCTCATTAGAGACAATAGAAATATTTCCCTTGACTCCAGCCCTTTTCTGAGGTCCCCCTAGCTCTACAAGCATCACTTCAGTGAAGGAGATGCATTTAGCCTTTCAGGCATGTGGCTTTGTGATCGCTCATGCTCTGGACTAGAAATCCCTGTGTTCCAGTCTTCGGCCCTGGAGCAAGTTGTATGGCTTCTACTTTCAAAACAAGCTCAATTTACTTTGGGCTACAGAGGCTGTTTGCACGTTCTCCAGAGCCCATCCCTAGGCTGTGATTGCTTTTTCACTCTCTGTTTATAAGCACAAGCTGACTGTTTAGTCCTAGAGCTATAAGGGTTGGAGGGAGTTTTCTTGTTCAGTTGATGAAGGGTAGCCTTTTATGCGGGGGAAAAAGCTAAAAAAAAGTGGGAAAAGGATTAGAAATACCTGCTCTGTCTGTGTTTGAATTTGCAAAATATTTCCACTTGCTTCAATCCTAAAGTAAACCTAAATTTGGGGGTTAACTTGGGCTGACTGTGTTATTTTTGCTAGGATCCTTGGGATCACTGCATAGGCACAACTGCTAAGGGAGTGAGGTGGGAACTCTGCCTTCCACAGAACTGCAGCCGGCCCAGCCCAGCCAGCCCTGACGGCTCAGATCCTGAGCTGGGCTGGGGAATATGAAACAGCCTTGCAAAATCATTGTGGAAATTTACCCGCCTGTGTATGAAATCAACTTGCCTGCCTTTGCCAGGAGGAGTTTAACTTGCCCATTAAAATATACATCTATTTATGTATTACTTGTTCTGTGAGAGAAAATTTTCCCAGGCAGTTACAAAACTCAGTCTAGACTGTAACATGTGGCATCTGGTGGTAACATGCCATATACATATATCTGAATACAGTATCTACTGTATCACTCTGGTTGGGAGTTAATAGCACCGTATCTGGATTATAGCGAGGTCTTTCCGTTTACAGCACGCTCTCACTGGATAAAAGTTTGGCCCGGTTCCTGCCTGCACTGGTCTGAATGGGGCTCTACCCTGCCTGCTTCCATCCAGATAAAGCAAAGCAGGCATTTCCATGCTGCCTGTTCTGACCTGTGGCCCCATGGTCCACCTAGGCTGGAGGCAACAGTTCTCGGGCAGAACTCTTCCGGTATGGCTGAGTTGAGGAGAGGGAAGATGTTAAAAGCCTGTCTGGGATAAGAGCAGGGTTGTCACATCCATCTGCTCAGGCCCTGACGAGCAGCTGATCCATATTGTTAACATATTGCCTGCCATATGGGCTAGCTCAGCTCTCCAGGAACGCTTGGGAGACCTGACCTCTAGTGTGACAAGATGTGAGCATGAAGGACGGGTTGACAACAGCCCTTGGGTCTCGGAGTGTGAAACTGTTTCAGCCACTTCCGCTGCCTTCCCCTGCGCTCACTCGTGCGCTGTCTCTGCCTGCCTCTCTCCCTCTCTTTTCTCTCTGAGTTTTTTTTCCTCCCTCCCCTGTTTTCCGCATCCCTGGTCTGTGCTAGATCAATGACCTTCACTCATAACCAGACTGGACAGTTCTGACTCCCTCCCCCGGGCCTTCGATCAGATGTTTGGTTGGCGGCTGTGGAAAGCTGAATGGGGAGAAGTCAAAGGAGGGGAAAAAGACGATCATGTGCTCGGCAGGCCTTATAGCTGTCCTTACCATATCTAGTCTGGGAATGGGACTGAAGCCTGATCCACTAAAGTCCTTAGCACCTCCTGCTCACTTGGGTAGTGGCAGACGCTAATATAGCCTCCTAATGGAGGGCCAAGTCCAGCAATGGGATCTAAGCAGGTTGAAAAGGCTCAGAGGTTCAGGGAAGGGCCCTGATGCCAGAGTTTGAGGAGGGAACACTTATAAGGCTCTGGAGAGACACAGAATGATTTAGTTTCAAACTGAAGGTAGGCACAGCCCAAAGCCCTTTCAGAAGCCCTGCTGTGCCCAGCAGCTAGTGATTTTGCACCTACAGCTGACCACATGAGGAGGAATAGTTGTCTGAGGTGCAAAAGCTGAAGAGGTTTTTTGGCAGTAAGGAAGTCAGCTGGGCAGGATCCCTCCCAGGTGTTGAAGGAGCTCTGAGTACAGGGCCTGTGGTACAGTGAGGTGCAAGCACAGAGCTCACGTGTATGGATATGTGAAGCAGCTTAGCCCTAAAGAAGCCCAGTGCTTAAGTGAGGGCCGGCAGTTGCCTGGCTGACTGTCATGCAGATGACCAGCCTGCCTAAAAACTCAGATGGAAAAAGGATGTTCAGTACTGGAGGAGAGAGGACTGGGCCAGGCCTTTTTGGGTTCAGACCTTGCTTTCCTTGCCACCTTCAGTCGTTCTTCTGACTTCATAGTGTTCTTAGTCTCCTAGAGCCATTGCTGATGAAGATGGCCATCTCTTTCCTAAGGCTTCTGTCTTCACACTTGAACTTTATGGAGGTTAAATCCTGGCTCTATTAAAGCAAGCACGAGTTTTGCCGTAAACCTCAGGGGAGTCAGGATTTCAGCCTTGGCTCCTCAGAAGAGGATCGGGATGTTTCCCAATCTTTCTTACCCATCAGCTCTGTCATACCTGCAGGCATGACTTATTTGTCTTTTAATCTCCCAAAGGGTTGCCTTTTTTTTAAATGCCTGTACTCTGAAAGTCAATATCCTCAAAAAAGCTGTGATTTTGCCCTGCTGCTCTTCACAAAGGTTTCAGACTGCTTTAGGTGCTTTTATCACTCTCCTTCCCCATATACCTGCAATTGCAATGAGCATTAATAGTGTTTATTTGTAGAGAGGAGCCCACTGAAGTATTGCAAAATAAAACACGGTGATGAGTCGTGGTTTATTTACTCAAGCTTCACTGATGTAACAAACCTGATTTTATGCTACTAATGACTCAGAAGCAGAGTTGGGAGGAGAAGCCAGATCTCCTGATTCCTTTAACCATATGACAGTATTTCTTCCTGTCTTTACTAGATCCAACGGCAGTTCTCTCAGCTGGGGTGCAGGCAGCAGTTCTGTAGCACCCTGATGAAACAGCTAGCTAAAAGAAAAGGTTAATAGTGCTCTGCCAGTTTGCAGGGTTCCACTAAACATTTAGGAACACGTTCAGCTCTGGTAGGCACTGTATGTGGGGCTGTCTGTCCATCTGTCTTGCAGCTGTCCAGCGGGAGCCAACAGGGACGCTGACCTGCCGGAGTTCCTCACAGAAAACTGGCTGGAAATTACTTGGAGCAATCAGTGCTAAGTATGCACATGAGTGTTCGAGGGAAATGCATGTTCAAAATGTAGTTCTTAGAAATCTGTTGATAAAAACAAAAAATTTGAAAAATGAACAAATACTGTAAAGTGAATGTGATCTGTTCCCTGATGAATTCTACTGAGGGCTCATTCCAGAGCTGGTGCTCAGCCCATGGGGCAGTACTGGAGGTGAGGCTTATCTCACTACTTGAGCTGAATATGAAAAGACTGTTTTAGCATATTGCCTCTGACAAATTATGTATTAATGCTGGGGCTTTTTTTTTGTTATTACTGCAGTTATATATTAACCATTAAGAGCCACAGGTAAGCCATCTGCTGATGTAAAGCAGCAGAGCTGCATTTTCAGCCAGCAGAACTATCCTGATTTTTGCCAGGGCAGTTTATGATCTGTCCCAGTATCTTTCCTGTGATTCTTGCTGAGTTTGTCTTAGCTGTACATTAATAGAACATACAAGAGAAAAGAGGAGAGGACAAACTAAGGTGAGTTTGAAAGTAAAATGAGCAAACAATATTGCTAGCCTTGTCCTTTCAGAAGTCAAAAGCTACTCCCCTCCTCCCCCCAACTGTAAGACTTAATAATACCGAGGTTTCTATGTGTTTAGGATGCACACAGATCACATTTCAGGTTGCTGTGCCCTGCTAGTGGGAGAGCAGAGTGAGCAGAGGGAGGGATAGCACTATACATACATTGTTGTACAAAACTCTTGCAGGATCTCAGGCTTTAAGAAAAACACAAAACATTGCAAGGTTGACAAGAGTTGGCACATGGGAGCAATTCCTACTTCATTACCATGTCCCTGAAGTGTGCTGACCTAGAGAACAGCCTACTCAGGAACCTGGTTGCCATCCTCCCTCGCCAGGGCTAGTTACAACAGGAGCTGAAGTCAATCGCCCCGAAGGCCAGGAATGTTTTGGTAGGCTTGTTTTACCTGGGGCCGTTCGGCTGTGGAGCAGTGCAGATCCTAGCTGAGCTGGTCAGATATGGTGTGGGGCAGAGGGGGTTTGTCCTCTCTGACATCTGATCTTTGAGGAACTGGTAGCTGGACATCCTCGATCCCTGAAACAGTTAGGGATAAAGGTAGAGAGCTGTCCTGGGAATGGAGTGAGGTGAGCTTCTTGTCATCTTCTACTGTAGCAGCAGAGCCCAGCACTGCTGCCTGCCCTGCTTGTTCCCCGAGGCAGCTGGGCTCTGGCTTTCCCCCCAAGAGGCTCAGGCTCCTTCCTTTGCACGAGACTGTTGTAGCCCCAGCTTTCCCAGCCCAGAGGGACATGCTGGACGATGAGGGGTGCTTCCCCCGCCTCTCCCTGACTTCCCAGCACTCCTAACCTGGGGGTGACCAGCCAAGGAGGAGAGTGCGGTTACCCTCCTCTGGAACCGGCTATCCAAGCAGGGCCTGAACAGGGACCATTCCAGGTGCATGCAGGGAGCACTGAGCTCCCAGGCTTTTGGCCCAAGCTTTGAAAATCCACACAATGTTCCCCTGGCAGAGCTGCCTCTTACCCCTTTCCTATCTGCAGAGAGAGGTGAAGGTGCTTCCCAGGACCCCACCAAATCAGTCACCTAGCAGCTTCTGGGCTTGCTCTTTCAACCCTGCCATGCTAGCTATCCTCCCTTTATCCTGGTCTCTTCTACCCACTTCTCATTCCCCTGTGCCACTTTTTATGGGTTTGCCAGAAAGGAGAGGAGATTTTTCTTTCCCTTGTTTGCTTCACTCCATTACTCCCATCTGTTCACCCAGGCCCTTAGTCCTTTTGTTTTTCAGAGTTGTGTGGATTTGGGCTCTCTATTTGCTCTCTGGGATGCTCTTCTGGACAAGGCTGGTGTGGGAAGGAGGTCTGGTTCACAGGCCAGCACGAGGGGTGGGGGAAATGTGCCTCTTCAAATTAATCAGAATTTTCTCCTCCAGAAATGCTAATGGGGGAAAAGCAATTAAAGCAGCCTGTTTTTTATTAAGTAATCTGTGTTAAGAGCTTGTAATGAAGTTTAGTGCCGTTGTGACTCGATATTTCAGCTTCATCGGTTTGAGTCAAAACAATCCAAAATGGGAAGGGAGCGAGGAGGTAAGCTGCTCCCCAGCATTGGTTGCGCTGACTCTCGTTCCAGCTCGCTCTTGCAGGCTTTCCAGTATAATGTGTATGAGACCACTCACTCTTTATCCTGCCCAGGCGGGCTGTATTGCAGAAGAAAGGGGGCTTTGAAACCTGCACACACAAACTGGATGGCTTCTTCTGGTTTAAAATACCTGTTCTCAAAGTGGGGATGACCATGGCCCCTTGGAACAGCCTTTGCCTCATTTCTTGGGGTAGTTGCAAATACCAAGTTTTCTATAGGGAGCAATGAGTGGACAAGGGACAGCAGAGGGGAGGTAGCAGTGAGGAGCGGTGGGACCCTCCAGCTGAGTGCTGCATGCCTCTGAACAGGTTCTTAAAGCTTTCCCGACATCTGGAAAAGTTTTAGCTGCCACAGGGCGAGGGTGGGGATGGTGCCTGCCATTCCTGTCCTTTGCACCTCCAGGCCTGTGCTCACTCCCCTTTGAGCAGCACAGCCCTGTGACCAGGGCAGCAAACTGCTGGGGGGGTGCAAGCAGCTGTGGAAGTAGCCTGTCTCCTCCTCCTTTCCTTCCTCCCACTCCAGGAGAAGGCAAGAGAAAAAAGGGACAATGTCCCTTTAAAGAACTACATGCCAAGCCTCTGCCGTCCTGTTTTATCTGAAGTCCAACCGCATGTTGTTCCAGGGCCGATCCGCTTTAGCTAATTAATAATCTGACAGGAGCCACCCAAGGGATTAGCTGCTGAGACGAGCTAGACCAAACCCCCAGCAAATGAGCCCCGCACTCCCTGGGGACTCGGAGGTGACTTTGGGGGGCAGGGGGCTGCACCACATGCAGAAGGGTGTCGAGGTCCTGAAGGGGATTTATGGCATCTGGGAGGGTGAAGGGGGAGGCGAGGGGTTACAATTTATGAGATGTAAACTAATAAATCAGTTAGTTGAGGAGGGGAAAGGGGGAGCACCAAATTAAAAGATAACGTCTTAAAGGAGCAGTGTAAATTGATGGCACTCCTTGTGGCAGGGGACACCAGGAGAGTTCCCAGTGCAGACCAGTTGTAGCTTCCTCTGTACTGGCTGCCTGGGAGAGAGGAAGAGGGAGACTGCAAAGCAAAAGAGAAAAGGGTGTTGATGGGGATTGAGAGGAAGAGAGATGCATCTTTGCACAGTTTATGCAAACAGATGATGGCTTGTCTTTTGTGGCAGAGGCAGCAACATGAAGGAGGGCATGAGGCCACCTCTTTTGATCACAGAAGACAGGGGCTCTGGGTGGTTGTAGTGCCCCTGGCCTGGGAGGAGTTGGTGGGTAAGGGGGTGCATGGTCATCCTCTGCACTTAGTCCCCCCATATGATTAGGCTTCCAGCCTTGTAGGGAACTCTTTGGTTGCTTACTTGTTAAATGAGATTAGTGGAGTGGGTCAACTTGGAGCAAGACAAGTTACTATTAAGAGAGCTGTCTGAAGACAGTGATAAATTTTCTTCTCCAAATTTGCCTCTTCAGTGACTCTTCAGGCAGTGACAGGGTTTGGAGTTTGCTCCTGAGGCAAGTGTTTGGTTTTGTTCTGGAGGCTTGCAGAGGTCTGGAACTTCCTGGTGGTGAAGGTCCATTTTAGATTCTCTTCTGATTTTAGGAGCTGTGTGCCTGCTGGGTAGGGTAGTGGCCTTGGGCATAGGTTTTCCCCTGCCGAGTCCCAGAGCTGTTCTGCCTTTCTATACCAGTCTCTTCTGGTGCCTTGAAACCTCTCCCAGGCCAAGGTTCTTTCTGAGAGCATGCCCAGGCCTCAGCTCTCTCTAGGGGCTGCTCTAATGCAAATGGTAATGCAAGATGGGATTTCCAAAAGCCTTCTTAGGGAGATTTGTAATCCCTGCCCCATGACAGTGCTAGACACAAGCTAATGGAGAGGGACCTGTGTGAGCTCTCTTTGCAGACCCAGAGCAAACCTCTGAACCCTTGCCAAAGGCCAAGCTTTTGACGTCGTTTCCTGCAAGGGCAGGAGACTCCTTTATTTTCTCCATCCCCACCTAGCCTCCGGCAGACCCAGGGCAGCATGGCCCCTTCCCTATCCGGGGCCAGGGAGCAAGGCTGTGGCTGTGGAGCGGCAGGCGGTCCCAGGAGCCGGACGAGCTCCTCCTGCCCCACCCCACCCCGCAGCACCCCATGGCCTGAAGCCAGCCCAAACCCCCGCGGTCAGCCCAGCATGAGCCACAAGCAGCTCTGAGGTGGTCGCTGGGGAACACCTCTTTGCTGAAGGGGTCTTGGGCTCGTGTGGGAGCTGCCCTGGGGGAGCTTAGCACAGAGCCTACAGATCGCTATTCCAGTGGGGCAACTGCATTAAGCAAACAAAACTCATCTGACTACTTCTTCTTCTACATATTTGCATCTAGACAACTACCTTGCAGCTTGCAGGGTCCCCAGCACAGATGTGTTGGGCTGGGGCTGCTTCTTGTTGTGATCTCAAACGGCAGGGAGTTGAGAGGGAGCAGTCCTGTGCCTTGCTGGAGCTGAACTGTGATGCTGAGCCACCTTCCTTTCTGGGCAGCTTTGGTGGGCACTAGCTTGGGCCTGGGCTGCCAGAGCGGTCTAGAGCCGCTGGAAACCTCTGCCCTCCTGCCAGTGCTGCACCATCCCATCCCATCCCATCCCATCCCTCCTCATCCCTCCTCATCCTGCTGTGCTTATGCAGTCTTGTGGTGGGAGTGTGTGGGGAGGCTCTTCCGGAGGCTGGGCTGGCAGTCGCGCCGTCGCAGCCTCTCGTACACACAGCCGCGGTTTGGCCTCCCTCCTGCAAAGCTGCCAGTGGCCCACGCTGCCTCCTGACCAACATCATTAGTGCGGGTATTTATATTTCATTAACAACATTAAGCCAAAATGGTATTAAAAGCAACACCAATGATAAATAGCTTATTAATAAACAGGGAGCCGGCTGCACCACGTGCAAATTCAATCCCTTCCTAAACATGTCTCTACCACTAAACGCAGCCATTTAACTCCTGCTATTCTGGAGAAATTTGAAGGATGCTTTGGGGGAGGATGGGAATTGGATAAAAGCAGGGGGTGGGGGGACACAGTGTCATGCAGTTTGGTTCTTACTAAGGCAGCTGACTGGGGTGGGAAGAAGATGTAGATCTCTCAAAGTGCCACTATATTTCCACTACTGAGTGGGACATACTTGGTTCTGTGTTTCTACTGTAATTTCGATTGTGTTAAAACAGCAGTAGTATAGGTAGCATGAAACAAAAAAGCAGAGAGATTTAAGATCCAAGTGAGTGTGTCTACCTTTGATTTTACCGGCTTCTGCCCTGTTTCCCCTACACGCTTTCACATACCTCTCCCTGGCTTGGGCAGTACCATCCACAGCAGCCACCAGCACAAAATCTCTTGCCTGCACCAAGCCCAGTCTCTCCCAGTGATCTCTGAGGACAGCCAGCCCTGTCCTCATTCCTCCCTGTGTGTTTATTCTAGGGATTAAGAATGTTAAAAATGTGGCTTTTCTTGTAAGCTTGTCAATCAGTTTATTATTTTTATTTTTTGTTTTTGTTTGCCCCCAACTCCTTATTCTCTGAAATGACTTCCCATGCTCCTGCTCCACCCTAAGTACAAAGGCTCTTTTATTGCTCTTCCTGCTCCTTCTTTCAGCAGTAAATTAATTGCCTCAGAAACTTGGATGACTTTGGAGTCGGAGGCCCCCCCTCAAACCACCTCTGGGTTTCTCAGAGGAGAGATTTCCCTCTCCAAACACAGCTCGTGCACTTTCCCAATGGGGAGGACGTGGTGCAGGGCCTTGCCTCGCTTGATCACACTCCTGCCATGCAGTGCAAGCTGCTGCCTCCTTTGCATCCAGACACACTCCCCTGCTCCCAGGGCACGTGGGTCCCCCTGCTCTCCCACATCCAGTGTATGGTCAGCAGCACATGCAACCTGCACCCAACACCCCACATACGTTACCTCCAGAGGCAGCAGCGGCAGGTCCTGGGCATGCTCCTGGCCCCTGCTGCTTGCGTAGGCATGCTTTGCATGCAGCTCCCAAAAACTGGGCGACTTTCCAGTTGGTCATGCTCATCTGTATTGCTCTGACTGCATGCACCTTGCTGGCTTAGGTTGCACCAATTGCAGGTATAAGACAGTAACATTGTGGTCTCCCTGCTGTGGATTGGTTTGCTCACCTTTCAGCTTGCATCACGCAAGGGTTTTACGTGAAGAACGAGACCTCTTCCCTAGCCTGACCATGTCTGAATGTCAGATCTCACTTGTAAACAGTGCAGCATTAAGCATAATTTTCTGCACTTCTGTTCCTAAGCACAGTGGTGGTCCTGAATTTAGGATTTGAGGTGCAGCTGGAATCTTTTTGCTTCCTCCTCTTCTAGTCCTTAGGTCCTTCTGTTACAGGCTAGGCACAGATTGGATGGGAAGGGAGCACAAGAAGATTGCAGAGCTGGCTGGACTCATCTCCATGACCTCTGTCTTGCACATGATGGAGAGCAACTTAACCAGAAAGAGTGTTTTATCATTTGTTTGCATGCCGGTGTGGGCAGTATCATTGATCGCATGCCTCCTGGTTAGCTGTGAACTGTGAATTGTGTGTCCTGACAGAGTCACGTAAGAGAGGAAACTCATGAGAACCTGCCTGTTCCAGGCCCAGCTGATCATCGCAGGGTCTGTCTCTGGCTCACATGAGCATTAAGACACTCGGATATTCAGAGCAGGGAGGGGAGGGGGAGTGAAGGGAGAGAAACCAGGCATCAAGATAATCATGATTTCCCCAGAGCCATGTAGGGAACTCAGAGGCTGATATTCAGCAGCATCTCTTCCGTCTCGCTCTTGCCACAGCATTGAGGATAAACAAAAAAACCCTGGTGCTGCTTATCTTCTCTGGCCCCCAGCCCTCATCCTGGGGCATCCCTTCCTGCAGGGAGCTTGGCAGAGCAGGGTCAGGAGGGAGACTTGGCTGTACTCACACCCTTTCTTCTGGGGGCTTGGAAGGGCTCAGAGGGTGGGAGATGCAGCCTGGGAGTTGGCCGTAGCACTGGATGAACATCTTGTCTGTAGATGGACAGAGAACACAGAGGGGACCCAGCAGCCTGGGAGCTGCCTAATTATAGGCCATAGAGGTTCCTACAGCCAGCAGAAAGAGGAAATGGATCGGTACAACTAGTAACCGTTGGTGAGTTGGTGAGGGGAGAGTTTCTGAGGAAAAGCCTTTGAGCTTTTCATCCTGAAGCCATTCTTGGAAATATCCCTGAGGGAGCTTTGTTAAACCCTCCTGTCCACTGGGAAGACCACCCCTGCCCGGTGACAGCTGGCACCGTATAAGGATGGTGCCAAGGCTTCTTAGGACTGAAGGTGATAAAACTGGCCTTCCCCCTTAGTCCTTCTCTATTACTATGCTTCCTTTTCATACTTATGGAAGGATCTCTGTTACACATAAATTACTGTTGCCTGCCAGATCCCAGGCTTTCTCTCCTTTGAATAACCAAACAAAGATGTAAGGTCTTGAGTCCTGCTTTTCACTGTGGAGAAGACTAGCCCCTGCTAGTCTCTAGTAAGAGACTTTTAGATGGAAGGGAGCATAAGCTTCTCCCATCTGCTGAGGCCTATGTTTCATAGGAAGTTCTTACGTGCTCCTGGGAGAACCCTCTCTGCCAGTTAGGAAAGAGATTATTGTGGAAGCTGTCTCACGTCAGCTCTGTGTCTGAGGGATGAGGGATGTGGGCCGTGTCCTATTTTGTACCCTGACAGTATGAGAACAGGTAGACCTGAACTGGCGTTCTGTGTCCGAAGGGTGGCTTCTTGCGGGACATGCAGCTGTGTTGCGGGGGGGAGCTGATCTGTACCCAGCTCCCAAATTATTGCACTTAGCACCCACCCCTAGCAATTTTGCAAACTCCATGAGCTGCCTGTTCCATTGCAGCTCTCTATCGAGCGTCTTCCCTTGAAAGGAATTTTAATCAAACTTGACTGAGGAGTGCTGAAAAACATGAGGAAGTAATTAGAAATATGAATTTACAGCCTGCTGGAGTACCTCCCTCTCTTTCTCTCTCTCTGTGTAACGCCTGTGTTTACCCGTGTTTCTTACCGTTACCAGTCTCATTCTTCAAGCCCTTCTCCACTTCACTACCTTTGTCCAAACCTGGTGTGTCAGATTTGTGACCCTCCGTGCTGCCTCAGAAGAGAAAAGGTAGAGCCAGTTCTGGGGAAGACTGTGGCCCTCACTTTTTTCTGTGAGGCAGTAATAAGCCAGCAGGAGGACAGTCCCAGGAGGAAGTTGCAGGTTCCCTGAAGGAAATTGGCTGGAACAGCCTCCCTGATTGTCTGTGATTTCCCAGCTAGATAGGCCCCAGGGGAGGGGGTAGGCTGGAGCAGAGTGGAATCAGCCTGGAAATTAGGATGGGCTGGATGCTTCCTCCAAAAGGTGCTATTTTCTCATTTATGCTGTTCTTGAGGGTCTCTTTTGGTTTTCACACATGAAACCATTATTCTGGGAAGGCTCTGAGCTTGGATGACTGCAGGATCCATAACCAGCTCCTAGGGATGGTCACATACTCCAGTGCCATTCACAGGTCACATACTCCAGTGCCATTGGCTCTTGCTCCCTGATTCCGGCTTGTGTGTCCTTCTCCTTTTGTCCCATGTGCGCACACGGTGAGTCTGTGCGTTGCCTGTATAGAATGGAGAGCTTTCAGCTGTCTGCTCAATGCACACCAGAGATTTTAAGCCCTTTGCAGAAAGGAGAGTGAGGAGAGTTGTGTGGGTGAGACTCCAAACCCAGTCCAGTTGCCTTGGGCAGGAATTATGGGCCAAGGTGTGAACGGTGTGTGGGGGTAGCAGAAGAGCTAAAACACTCAGGCACTTCTCTCATCTTTACTTTGTTTTCTTCTTAAAGCAGTAGAAGAAATGGCTAGCAAGTTACTGGGCACCTGGGAATGTGGCTGTTTAGACAGTTGCCAGCCTGTGTGGGGATTAGGAAGAGCTCTGAATTTGTTGGTGGAATTCAGCAGAAATGGGTAAATTTGTCTGGATGATCCTTCAGTGCATTAAAGAACAAGCTGCTTCTAACCTGTAGCTTTTTTTCTTTTTTTTTTTCTATTTTGAGGGTTAGGCCCTAGGGGCAATTTATTTTCCTTGGCCCTAAAGCGGCCAGAGAGCCAGCTGTCTCAATGCAAATAGGCATTCCCTGCGTCTCCAGCAGGCATCTGGCGTGGGGTGGGGTTGAACGGAAGGGTCTGAAGCCCCCAGGTTACTAGGTGCCTGACTCAAATCTGAGTTTCGCTGGCTGGGGCTGTCATCTTCTGGACAGCAAAAAGAAACCAACCCCAAATCCTTTTCCCAAATCTGCTATCAAAGAGGCTGCTACCATGGCCTTACCCTGGGCTGTTTGGTGATGAAGGAGAGAAGGGGGAGTAGCATAAGTACTCCCTCAGGATCCCCTCTTACACTCTCATTTTCCTGTAACCACTTTGTTTTTTTGGCTAATTAAAGACTCTGAGCAGTTTTCAGCCTGTGGGGTTTCTTTTATTTGGTTCCTCAGCAATTAACTTTTTTACTAACAAAGTTTTGATTGAGCTGGGTAGGATCTGGGGCCCATGTCTTGGTTTAAACTTTCAGGTCCTTTCTCCATAGTCCTGTGAATCCATGCCCTTTCCTATCCCTTCAGTGGCCCAGCACCACCTTCTCTTCCTCCACTGATTAATTCCTCTCAGTGCTGTCCACTGCCTTTGTGCTTTCTTCTCCGCCTTCGCTCTTACCAAGCCTCTTCTTCTGCAGGGAAAAGGAGGACCCAGGAGCCTTTTTGCTCCATCTTCAGTGGGCCAGGAGCCCTGTTTGTTCCAAGTTGCAGAGGCTTCCCTCTGCGCAGCGGTTTTCCCATGACATAGTCCCAATGGGCTGGGAAGAACCTGAGCTGCAGGACAAGCCTGTTTGTGAGCAGCTGTGCCCGTTCTGCTCCGGGGTCTCAGGGTGTTCGTGGGCTTAGTTCCCTCCTTGCCTGGTGCTTCAGCCCTTTCCTCAGCATGTCTCTTGCTTTCCTCACATTGAGAAGGGCCCTGGGCTCCTGTCTTCCCCTTGTGGTCCATGGGGCTGAGGCTGCCCAGGCCAGAGGTTAGATGTCCACATGCCTGAATCAGCTGGCCCAGGTCCTATCTGCACCAGGGGCCCCGCAGCGCCTCTGTGTTAGCTGAGAGCCTGTGCTCTGCTCTTAGAGCTGGTGGTTGCCCTTGCCTGTCAGGGACTCCTCTTTGGATGACCAGGGTCATAAACCTCCACACCCAGCTGGAGGTATCAGCCTCCCCTCCTGAAGGGCCTGATCCTATCTCAAGCCCTTTGCTGACTGTCTTGGCACAGCTGTCTTGGCACCTGACTTGCACCATGCTCTGCACCGGCTCCTTCATCCCCTTCCTCATGGAATGAAAGGGTGGCCTTCTCCCACTCGGCTTGGAAACTCTTTCCCAGCTGCTCTGGAGTCCTGCAACCCGCTGAGCTCCTGCCAGACATTTGCATGAGGTAACAAGTGCTGGATGTATTTGTTGTTCTGAGGGTTGGGGCTTTTTTTGTTGTTGTTTTCCCCGAGAGCTGTTTCCTTTGCTGTTGTGTGGTGGTGTAGGCAGCTGTCCCTTTCAATAAGGAGCGTCAGCACCAAAGTGCCGCCCCATCCTCGGGCTGGTTTCACCCTCCCTCGCACCCCCAGCCCATTCCCTGTGGTGAGTGTGCCCACGCCACTGGGGCGTGCGGGCAGGCGTGCATGAGCTTTGGCTTGCTGTGTGAGCGCACCTGCAGCGCGTGCACACACACGCAGGCGCTGGAGGGGTGTACCGGCACCACCGTGCATGCTCCCCTTGGCACCAGCTGAGCCGTGGGCGTGCGTGCCACTATGCTTCCCGTCCGTCCACCTGTCAGTCCTCTCCCATCCGTCACGTCTGTGTGCACACATGCTCGTGTGCCTGCACACTCTGCACAAGGCACTCTTACCCTGCACATCCAGCAGCAGCTCTTCAGCATGCAGGAATCTGTACAAACTTTTTTTAAAAAGGGAAGATGACAGCTGTTTGCTTCCAACAACAACAAAAAAAGGCGAATGAAACACAAATTAAACCCCCAACCTACCCTGTGTGCATAAACCAAACTTTGTCATCTATAGAAAATACCCCACCTCATCCCCAAATGCTGGAGGTCTGAGACAGTTGGAGTGCAGGAGGGAGAAAACCCATGGTTTCCAAGGACTGATTAGATGGCATGCCAAGTGTATTAAATTTTGCAGACATTTTAACAGCAATATGCTAGATAGTTGGGTGTCCCCTGAGGCTGCTGGATTTTTTATATCCTTCACAGAAGGTCAAAGCCCTCTTCTGCCTGCCCCCCTCCCTCTCCCTCTGCTGTCTCTCTCTCTCTTTCATTCTGTGTCCCTTTCTGTCACCATCCCTCTTTCCCTTTCTCTCTCTCTCTTTGTGCACTTTCTCCTTCTCTTTTGCTCTGTGTGTGTAAAATAAAAGATCAGTCATTTGTGAGTTCCCTGGTGAGTGGAAACTCTCACACTCCCTGTGGTCTCCTCACACAGAGATGGGTATGCTGGGGCTTTCCCTCTCTTTTCTGCACTTTGTTTTGGGGAAAATATGTTTTCCTCCCTTCACTCCCCAAACATCAGTGCTCTCCCCCCTTTTTTATTTTTGTAGCAAAAAAAAAAAAAGGGCAGGAAAAGAATCCATCTGGCATATGAATAATTGAAATGGCTCAACTCTGTTCCTGTTGCTGTTGTTTGCTCTCAGTTCTTCCTCCCCCGCCCCAACCATAGCATCCCCCCTGGGGTATGGGGAGTCGGAGGTAAGGATGTATTGATTCATTTGAGGGAGGAGATATGGGGGGGGGGGTCAGCACGCAGCTTGTACCACTCCTCCAGAGTTTTGTCCTGAGGACAGTGTGTGTTTTGAGGGGCGCAGGGGGTTTTAGTGAAGGTTGCTCTTCCCGGTGTCCATGTGAGGCCTCTGCTGTGCTGCTTTGCCTGGCTGGCCCCGGGAGCCATTCCCCAGGCGACTCACAGCATTCGCCCCACAGTGCCGCCGGCCTCTCTTGCAGGCTCGGGCTGCTTTGCAGGTGCCTGCCAGCACAGGCAGCTCCTCCTTCCTAGAGGAGGCAGAACATGCCCTTTGTAAGTGGTGACAGGTCTTGCTCTCCCCACAGCATCTTCCTCTCTGCCTGCTTGCTCCTGTGCCTCGGAGACTTCCCATCTGATCCTCGCTCTGTGGCAGAGCTGTGCAGGATGGGGGCCTGCTGTGCCAGCCCTCCCCGCAGCTTTCTGCAGCTCTCTCCAGCTGCTCTGCAGAGCCAGTGCATTCCCGTTGGTTGGTGCAGGTGATCCCAGTGCTGATCCCTCTCCCACAGCACTAGGACAGAGCTACTGACAGGGTAGTGTAAGGCTGTGCTTGCCTCGCACCATGCTCCCCGTTGGGTGAGTGCTATGAGCGAGCTTACAGGTTAAACTTTTTAGGACACATGTAGCAGTCTAAAAAAAATACCTCCTTCCTTCCGACTTAGTCCAGGTTCTCCAGTGCATGCACGGGTTCTCCAGCTTGGCCCCAAAATGCCAAACCTGCTGCCTTTTCAGTTTCAAAGTTCCTGAGCCAGCCAAGATACCCATGTGCCTGGCATCCAGAGTGCAGCTTTTGCTGCCTCTTTAAAACCATTTAGAGTAAAACCAAAGAACTTTAGTGCATTAATTCTGGATGAAGATGGGTCTCCAGATGACAGCCTGATCCATATTCTTCCCCACAAGGCAACTTCCATTTTCCTCCTCCCTATCGCCTCCTGCCCAGTCTCTCCTTCCCCTCTCTGTCCGTCTGTCTATCTGTCATTTTCCCCACTCTTTAGAAATGAAAAGCTGACATGAGGTGTTGAACCTTTAAATATACGCATTGAGCTCCTTTTTTCTATAGTTAGTAGGCTGCCTCTGATGAGTTATACGTATGTTTTGAAGAAGGTATTTGCTGTGTGTATTTGTGATTATACCTGGCAGGCGTTTCATGTGCGTGGTGTGTTTTTGGGGGATGTTTGTGTATTGTTGGGGAGGAGTTTATATTTAGGCTCTGTTTTTTGTGGTTTGGGTAGGTAATGTATGTATGGGTGAGATGTGTGTGTTTATCAAGCTATTTGTGTGTGTTTTTATTCTGTCTTGGTGTTTGTTGCGTGGGCATATGCCTATATAGTGTGTGTGTACGTATGTAGATTTGTGTATGTTTTTCCTTGTGTGGGGGCGGTGTAGGAGTTTGGGCTTGAGTAATAAGAATTTTGTGTGTGTTTTAGGGTACATACTCTGTGTATTACGTATGAGTTTTGTATGTAGCGTTTGTGGTGTTTACTAATTTTATTAATTCTGGAGGGATGGGCTTTGGTGAGTCTTGAGTGTGTTTGGAATGTGTTTTTCATGAATGTGCATTTACAAAATTACAAGAACAGCACTGAAGAGATGTTAGAAAAGAGATCGAGGAAGAGAGCCTGCTGGAAAATTAAGAGGTGCAAGCGTCTCGTTAATAATGTTACTGGAGTGGTAGGTGTTCAAAGCCAGGAAAATTTCTACAAACTGAGAATTTCTTCTCCCCCCCACCCCCCAATCTTTATTTTAAAAATCCAGGAAACAGGAGAAAAAGCAAAAATATTTCAGATGGCATTCAAATCAAGTTCATTTTTATATATATATATGTAGATACATAGGTCTTTTTATATAAAGACTCCTACACATGATATAAAAGTTGCATGTAAAACCTTTGGTAACCCAGCACTTCGTACAAATAATTAGATATTTATATCTAATAAAACTGGTTTGATGGGGAAATCGCTCTCTTCTGTGCAGATTTCCATTTGAAGACAAGTTTCGGTGCTTGCGTTTGTTTTTTCTGACAGCAAAACCTAGGGTTTGGCACCGACAAAACATATTCCCTGTAAATATCTAAATATCTGTTCTCTGCTGTAAACATTCAGAGATGTGCCCAATCATGTCAGAGGAGCCTATTTATCCACTTTGTGCTTTCATGTTACTTACAGCGTGCTTTGTGGAGAGGAGAAACACGCAGCAAACTATAAGCAAACAGGACAATTACTGTCCCTGGTACAAAGCAGCAGCGTCCATCGTACAGGCTGTTTATCATATGGACTAGGTAGAGGCTCTAGGGCACACCCATGCTTGATCAGTGAGCCCCTTGCAGAGGGCAGCCAGAGGCCCCGCAACATGTAGCAAATGCCAAAGATAGGCAGAGACCTTGAGATGTGCCGCTGGGCTGGCACCCCAGCACGTGGTGCATCCGGCATCTCTGCATCCAGCCTTGTGCAAGACGGACTGTCAGCCGCTTTGCTGTAGCTCCTGGCGGCGACAGGTCCCTGGTTAGCTTGTTGCTGTCCAGGTTAAAGAAAGAAATCTGTTTTACTTGGGCTGCCAGGTGAGCTGCCACCTTGGCATGGCAGCAGAAGGGGATGGCGAGTGGTGTTTGGCAGCAGGGTCCCTGTCGGTAGAGCAACCGCCCCGCTGGCACAGTGAGAGCTGGAGCGGATGGGTTGATTTTCCCTGGTCTCATCCAGGAAGAACTGTGTCATGCAGACAGTTGCTTGTTCTGTCTATCGATCATTGTTAACACAGTTTTCACTTGAAAATGCTGTGCTCCGGGCGGTTCGAAGGACGTTCAGCAAGGAGCTGAAGGGTAGGGGCTCCTGCTCTGTGCGGGGACGGGATTCTCATCCCTGCCCAAGCTGTGTAAATCCCTGAGTAACAGTACCATTATCCTGGGGGGGAGGCTTTGATCTTGATTTACTCTAGTGTTGCTGCAAAAAGAGTCTGGCCCAATGCCTTGTGGAGGAGGTAAAATTACCACAGATAAAACCCAGTCAGCAGAGTGGAGTCTGGCTGCTTTTGTTCTCCGAACAGGCCTTGTGGCAGTAGTTGTGCAAAGCTGGGGGAAGGGGCTGTGCAGCAGGTACGGCTGGGTGAAAAGCAATTTCCTGCTTCTCAATTAAAATATGGGTATAAATATGTTTAGAGTTGCTTTGGGTTAAATGGAGGCAACCGTTTAGATTTTGCACAATTTCAAACCTTAGATTTTAAAATAAAATGAAATGACGGTTGTAGGTGAGAAGTTGGTAAGTGCAGAAACTTTTCATTTAGAAAACAGCCAAATGAAATACTTGAAGAAAAATGGCATTTCTTTCTGTAAATGAACAACTATGTAGAGTTACTTTGGATTTGTGAAAAGTTTGACATTTTTCATCTCAAAAAGTTTTGGTAAAAAACATGATTCTGCTTGAGTGGAAAGATTTGTATTTAAAATATTTTAAAAAAGATGAGTCACAGTTTATTTTCCTGTAGACTTTCACAGCATTGCTAACATAATCTAGCGTTGCATCTGTTGGTTTTTTGGAGGTTTTTGTTCATTTAACTAAGCTAAGCATATTTTGAAAAGGCTGGGAAGACTAACGCTGGGATTGGAGGCTTCTCAGGGAATGGGAGGCCAGGAGATCCCATGGCAATAGCGTCAGCTTTTAGCGCCATTACAGCCCCCCCATGTACCAGGCTTTAATTACAGCTCCCGCAGCCCCTGGTCAGGATGTGTCCCTCCTGTAAGGTCAGGATGATGCGTGCATCGCTCCCTGGTGCTTTTCCACACCTGCCCCTCAGAAAAGTGAGTGTAACCTAACACGCGATAACATCTTTATGGATGTGAAGGGCTTCATTCCACGCTGGGTTTATACTGTTTGAGGTGTGGGGGAGAGTGTGAGTGAGAATAGGGTAGCTGTACCATCAGTTTTAATAGCTCCTTTTAAAAAATAGAAGAAATTAATTCACAGTCCTCCCAGAAGAAGAACAAGATCTTAGTAATTGGCACCTGGAAATGTCAGTCAGATTTCCCCTCCTTGTCTCCAGCACTTTGATGGTTTGTTTGCTGCTGGATGTGACTTTAACAAAAAGTTAAAAAAATTAAAAAATAAATAAAATAAATTTAAAAAAGCCCTTCCTTCATGCATATGGAGTTTTTGGGGAAAAAAAAAAAAGGTATTTTAATGCTTTCTATTAAATTGGGACTAAAAGTGGTGTCTTAATTTGCATTCATTAGCATATTTGCATATAGATCACTGAAATGGTGGAAGAGGAGAAGAGCCTATAAATGAAAATTCTTTTAAAGGTGCAGGCATCCTTTTATTTATTTTCAGTCTCTCTCTCCTTTGCAAACCTCCGCTTGACCACTAGCTGAGTGGTGTTTGCCACGTGGAGCGTGGAGGGAAACCTGTACGGGACAAAGGTGACTAGGGTTTGTGGTGGACAAGTTCAGGTTTGGGTGCCTGTGGCCAGCTCTAAGCGCCAAGGACAGGCTGCGGGGAGGAAGCTGCGGTTCCTGTGTGGCAGCGATAGGGCAGGTGCCAGCACCCAGGGAGCTATGGGTCTCTGTTGCCGAACTCTCAGCTTTTATCTCCACATCTGCCGGGGCCTCCTGCTTGAGGAGAGCAGAGTGCTCAGTTGGGGATTTTGGAGAGTGAAGGCCACACAGGTCCAGTGGGTTTTTAAAGAGGTTGTTTGGCTCCTTAGTCAGACAGAAAAGATGCACTCGTGATTCAGACCTGTCCCCTGGAAATCTGTCACTTGGGCTTTAACTTCTTTGCTCTGCTCTCACATACCTTCCCATACATTCTCTCCTGCAAAAAGATCTCTTTTCCCATCCTAAAACAGGGGAGAAAGCATTTATAATTTTCCTCAGGCTTTGCACTGATTTGCTTGTAGTCAGTTATAATAATAATAGGAACAGTTATTCTTTTTTAATAAATTTCCCAAGTGTATTTCCCTGTGATGCAAGGTGCCGTACAACTACATACTTTCACATTACAGTTCTTGTCTTACGTGATGTGCTGTCTGGCTATTATAAAAAGTAGTTTGAGTGGTTCCCAAGTGTTTGTTCCAGGCTGCAGATGTTTGTAAGTTACCCTATAGATGGACCAGGTAATTTGAGATAAAGACTGTAGTGAAGATAAAGAAATCAATAATGAGAAACACTCGTTCCTTTGGAGTTGACAACTGGGATGGAAAGGGGGACTACGTTCAGTGGGGTGTGACATGTGGACATGAGGAAAAATTTCTTTACTGAAAGAGTGGTTAAACATTGGAACAGGCTGCCCAGGGGAGTGGTTGAATCGCCACCCCTGGAGATATTTAAAAGACGTATAGATGAGGCGCTTAGGGACATGGTTTAGTGGGCATGGTGGTGTTGGGTTGACGGTTGGACTCGATGATCTTAGAGGTCTTTTCCAACCTTAATGATTCTATGATTCTATGTGACACGCCCAAGGTATGTAACAGGTCAGAAATTGAGCGTAGAAGAACTCTTCCCAAGACAAAGATACGGTGGGGACAGATTAGATGTTCAAGTCAAATTTCCAAGCATCGAGGAGAAATTAAGGCAGAGAGAAGACAGTCCACCGAGATAAAAATGGAAATTCAGGCCGCAGTTTACACTGACCCAAGCTGTTCTTAGCAGCTGCGGTTTGATCCTGGCTACAAAGCCCACTTAATAAGATTCTCGGCCATGTCGCAGGCAGTAATTCAGCTGGGCAGAAGCGTGCCAGGGCACTGTGTTTGGCTCAGAGGGCTCTGGGGGCAAGCTGTCCTCCATGGCAAGAGGCCCCCAGAGAACTGGCCAGACGTGCTTCCCCTCTCTCCCACCCACGTACCCACGCATATCACGTGCAACAGAGTGAAGATGATGGGATGATGGAGTTAAACTGGGGTGGAGAAACAGAATGGCCAAAGGACTGAGGGTGTTTGGTCCATCCTGTTGCCCAGTGCTGGCATTCAAGCCTTGGCTTTGGCCTAGTTGAGTTTGGGGAAGGGAAGGAGAAGGCGGCGTGAGAGTAGACAGGACTGTCCGTGACCCATGTGGGGCTCTGCTCTGTCCCCACTGCAGCTCCCATCGCCTCTTGCCAGGACCCTTGGGCAGAGAAAAACCCACTCAGCTGTTGGAAGGAAGGGGATGGCTGAGAGCACTCTGAGATGTCCTTTAGACTTGAGGCAGTTTTGCTTGTGCTGGGCAGCCCCAGCATCCCAGCGCTTGCGGCTCGGGAAGCCTATTGACACAGAAAGGGGAAGGCGAGCTGGGAGAGGCTCCCCCCAACAGGGCAGGCGCCTGTTGGCCACGGGTGCGGTTCCCCAGCCCACGTGGAGGTGAATGGGATCAGTGTGGGGAGGGCTGGGGGACGGGGGAGCCGGTGCTCCACCGCTAATGAAAATCGGAAACCGATTGAACAGCACAAGGTGCCCAGGCAGCAGGTTGTGGAAATGAGGAAGGGAAGGGGGGGGGGCGGGGGG
>NW_008794443.1:3123802-3144914 GCF_000699145.1 Aptenodytes forsteri
ATTGATTGCTGTGTGTCTATATTTATATATTATCAAGTATATAAACTTCAGCAGATGTATGGTGCATAGATAAATAAAATGCATGCTGAAAAATTAATGAAATGTACATGCAAATCCACCACCATCGATCACGCCGGCTGCCAGGACCAGAGGGCTTTTTACTTTTAGGCTTTTTCCTTCCTTTCTTTGATATGCTCTCCCTCCTTCCCCTCTAAAAAAAAAAAAAACCAAACCCCAAATTCCCCCACTTGAGAAATTCCTCAGCCTGGGCCCAGATGAAATGTGGCAGGATTTCGTGAGAATCTCAGGATTTTGTCCGAGTGCTGCCGGTGCTGACTGCGAGTTGTGTGGGCAGGAGGCAAGGCAGTATGGCAGCAGAGGTGACGAGCTGGTAACTGGGAGGGTACCTGGGAGGTGGCAAAGCAGTGTTTTACCATGAGCAGCTGGCCTGTGTGAGGGTAAAGGAGTCTGGATAGATGCAGGCTAAGTAAAAAACATTTTTAAAGTGGGAGTGAACTGTTATTTTAGGGAAGTCCCCAAAGAGCCTTACGCCTCCAGTCACTCCTCTGGCTGCAGCTGGCAGGAGGGCTGTTACAGGCATAGTTAGTGGGACTGGGATGGGAAGGCAAACCTGCACCGTAAGGTTTTGGGCTGAGAGTAGCCTCTAGGAGGTTTGTCACTGAGTTCTGTAAGAGTGGCGCAGTGAGAAGGGTTCCTGGATGTTTTTTCTTCAGGGATAGTAGATGTCTGAGGAGTTAAACATGGGAATCTCCCTTTGTGCTGGGGACTGCAATGAGTCCTGCAGGGCTGTGGGAGGCCTTCTGGGCGCATGGAGCTGGGAGGGCAGCTCACCCGGCTCCTTCCGACATTAATCCTTGTGTGTCTGCTGCAGGTATGTCCTGTCTGCCCTTTGCAGACTTTCTCCTGAGGTTTTCCTCACTCTGCTCAGAGACGCAGGAAGCAGAGTACTATGCTTGGAGGGTTTGGCTCCTGTGTGTCCTTTCCCGACAGATATGTCCCCCCCTTCCTGGAGTGGGCACTTACCATGTCCCCTCTCCTCCCCAGCACCCTGCTGCAGCTGGCAGGGGCTGGCTGGGCCCAACACCAGGGCCCTGTGCAGAGCTGCATGGTGCCCATCGTCACTCAGCCTGGAAACAGAAGCCAGGGCCTGAGAGGAGAGCGGCGCCTGGCTCTTTAACATCATCTCCTGCTTGGGGCAGGGCTGGTTGGCAGCCAGGCTGCAAAATTGTTTTACATCCGCGCAGTGGACTGAATGGTTCAGGCTGTGACCATCTTCTGTGAGGCCCTGGGAAGCTGAGAGGAGACCGGCCTCGGGGGAGTGGCTGGACCTCCTGCAAGCACCCAGGTCCCAGGGGCTGCCGGGCTGTGTAGGGCAGGTGGGGGCCGGGTATTTTTAGACACTCTTTCTGTAGCTGTTTGTTGTTAGCTGTGTCCCATTGTGAGTGGCAATGCTCTGCGCTTGCCGAGGGTCACCAAGAGTTTAATAGAGCATCCACACAGCTCCTTGGTGGTGCAGCTGGCAACCCACTCCCAGCTTTACTGCAGTCTCTCCTACACCCGTCCCACTGCCCCAGAGCAGAGCTGCTGCCTCCTGCCTGTGCTGGAGTCCCATGCTGGCAGGGCATGGGGCTGGTATCCGGGCATGAGTGGGGCTTTGCTCTGCACGTATTTGGCAAGGTGCTGTTTTGAGACGTCTGAACTGCAGCTGGGCACTAATGCCCTCTGTTCACCTACTGTTACTTCTTAGCAGCGTTGCATGCTTTTTCTTGCTCCCTTCAGCATCTGATTTCAGCGCTTGGTTTGACCTGCTTTTCGGTGTGTGCTCCGAACAGAAACTGCAGGTGAGAGCCCGTCAGAGATCGCCTTCCTCTCCCTGTCCTGTGTCAGGTCGGTCTGTGCCACTCCTCCAGCCAGAGATTCTGCCAAGAATGAATTTCCTCCGTTTGGCAGACCACATTTCATGCTGTTGCTGTGAACAAGGCAAAAAATTAGAGGTTAGGGATGTGTTAGAGCCTGGACAGCTGCAGTGTGACTCCAGAAGTAAGATGGCATGCAGTGACCTGCAGCAAGGGAGCTGGGCTGGCTTCGAGGCTGCTTTTCTGGGCACAAAGATCACAAGCAGTTCTAATGTGAGCTGGCCCCTCATTTTGTCCCATGAAGAGGCCAGGGAGGTGCTGAGGGCAGGCAGCCCACACGCTGCTCAGCTCGGCTCCCCCTGGTTCAGAGCTGCAGTGCTGGGGCGGGACGGGGAGCTGCAGCGCCTCGCAGCGCGTGGGCCTCGCTCCTCTCCCCGCTTCCTCCAAAAGCCACGAGGGGAAACTGAGGGAGAGTTCAGATGACAATTAAAAAGCCAAAGAAAACCCCACAGAAGATGAGCAGCAAGGCAATGCATTTTTTTTCTTTGACACTTTTTCATTCCCCCCCTACTCCGTCTTCCTCCCGGTGTTTCCAGGAGACTCTCTCGTCAGCTCAGAAAGCTGCGTAGGCCCATGGCGGCTCAACCTTTCCCTCTCCCCGAGCCCCGGTCTAATCAACCCCTATAATTTATGCAGAAAATATGATTTATATTTAATTTCACCACACTTGCATTGTTAATTTGAGATGTAATTAACCCGTCGCTATGACAACTAATTTCGTGATGCCGTAAATTACCGCCGTCTTTTCATCAAAATTCAGTTACTTTGGCTCCTGTGTGCAATGTACTGATGCAATTAGGTTGCTAAGGGCAACCCAAAAGTGTTCAATTTCTTTTGTGTATCTGCAGTGGGGTAGAAGCTCTGGTGTGTTATCCCAAAGTCCTGTTTTCTTTGGTAAAGAGCAGGGCAGACGAGTCCGTGGAGGAATGTGCGTGAGGGAGACGGAGCGGAAGAGTGTCCTGTGCTGGGGTTTCCCTGCGCAAGCCTCTCCACCTCTCTGTGTGTTTATTTCTCTAATTGTTTTAAAAGAGCCGGGCTCCTGGTCACACATGACCCTGTTTGTCTTAAGCCAGTGCTCTCTGTCTTCTCCCTTCTTCTCTCCCAAGCTTTCCTCCTTGATGGTTTGGGGAGAAACTAGGCAATGAGGGAAGGCTTTCACTGCTGCTTTCATCCTAAACACCAGCAACGCGCCTCAGTCCTTCCCTAAGAGTTTGTGTCCCTCTGAATTTGTGTGTGTGCGCAGAGAGAACTTGTTTATATAGATCTCCCCCCCTTCTTTATTTAAAACAAAAACCCTCTGTGTTGCTTTTGTCACGTTAATTCCCATTTTGCCAACACCAGGGGCCCAGGCAGACGAGTTACCAAGGAACACAAAATTTTAATTAGTGTATTTTAATCATTCAGGCTTTCCGAGCTAATCCACATACCCTAGAGAATTCCCGAGATGCAGCACTGCTCTGCTTTACCATTTATTGTTGAGTCTATTATAATTACTGTTAGCAGGTGGGGACTGGGAGATGTTTATTATGAGTTTTTCATCTTTAGTATAATTACCGAAAAAAACAAAATAAAAAGATGTCGGTGCATTTTGTTTTCCTAGAGGTTTTTTTTGGGGGGGTATTTTTCCCATTCCTTGCAGGCAGGTGCTCACCAATTAGTGCCTTTTTCTCTTTTTTTAATTTATTTTGTTGATCACTGACTCACCTTTACTTTTTCAGGATGGAAGCTAGAAGCCAGTGGCTCCTGGATGGAGTGAGTTTCCCTAATTTAAGGCAAGAGATTAAGCCAGGACAGAACTAGACACGCTCAGGATCCCAGCCACTGTGGGTGGGTAGAGTGTGCTAAGGAGGGACGTCTCCGTTTGGGGCGAGTTTGTTTGTGTTTTGCTGTCTTGCTGCTGTTTCTTAAGTGGTAGAGTTTCATCAGCATGAGTGATAGGAGTCATGAGCAGGTAGGAAAGAGTGTGCACAACTGCCAGTGCTATGTGTGCAAAAGTGTAGGTGTGCACCTTTGAATGTGTTTCTACAAGGATGCAATCATGATTGCATGGATATTCAGAACCCTTCAGTGAGTAGAGTGTGGTGAGGTACTAAATCTTTGGTGCACAGGGAGTGTTCAGTGTAGAGAAGGAAGGAGGGTGATTCCCTGAGTGCTGAAGTATGATACTTTCATCAGGTGAGCCTTTTATTCATCCTGGCCACTACAGAAAAAACTACTACTGCCTTTTGAAGCCAAACTTTTCTGTGTAATCCTTGTGACAAGATTCTGGCCTCTTGTTTTGCAGCTGTAGCTTGTAGCAGGGTGGGGGAGTGTCTGTGCCTGTCCTCCAAGACCAGCTTCTAGGCAGGCAGGTACCTTCTCCAAGTACAAATACCTGGGAAAGGAGTGAGGGGGGATGCACAGGCTGCAGGCAGTACTGTTACATTCTTCTCTGTAACAGCCTGATAAAAGTTGGGAAAGGTGAGTCAGTCTGAGGGCATTAGTTCCCCATTATATGCCATGACATTAGCTAAGATTTTTAATTTTATAGTCTATGGAGTTCTCGAGGTTTCATCTCAGTTTGGGGTTCAGACAGACTCTCATATTCCTAAGCAAAACCCCTTCAGAGAGGCTGAGTATCAGCTACGTCCACCTCTGCCTGGTCACTTCTGCCTCGTGCAATGTCTGCTCCTATATCATTTGAGGAATAAGCTAGTTTTAGACCATCCAAATACTAATCGGGCACCCTCTGCCTCTGTACTACTGGCTCCGCAGGTTGAATTCTGGACTGTGATAGCTTAATTGAGAGCTCAGATGGAGTTTACATCTGTGTGTGTATTTAAACCTCTCTTTATCCATATCCAAGTCTGCAGTTAGGAATCCCCAAGCCAAATTTCCCATGTTCAGCGGCTTCTCCGGGAAAATGCCATGCTGATTCAGGACAGCTCTTATCAGGGACACCCCAGAGCCATACCGTGTATTCACTGCCTCTCCCCACCTCGCGGCTGAATCAGAGAAATGAGCCCCTTCTCCACCTTACCCTTTAAAGGCTGAGTGCAAACATTTTCTTTTCCTTGATGACGATTTTCAAGTTTTCCTGGAAAATTCCACATCTCTGCACGAGGCCAGGGCCCTAGCTGGGGCGAGACCAAGCAGGATTAATTAATAAAGCTCAGTAGCTTACACAGGAACTCTGTAATATAATTATAGCTTCTGTAAGAAAAGGCCCTGGAGTCGGAGAAGTCTGTGAGAACTGCACAGGGTTGGGAAGAGTGCCCTTTCAGCCCCGCATGCTTCCCTGCACCCCTGGCCTGTTCTTCCCCTTGCTTTCCAGTGCAGAAGGAGTTTCTGCGCTCCAAAGTGCACTAGTGCTCTTTGCTACTGAACCGGTCTTTGGTCTTTGCTGCTGGCTGTTTGTGCTGCCAGCTTGCACCCTGAAACTGCTCCTGGGGCTTTTCCCATTGAGAGGGGCATCTGCTCCCAAGCTCAAACCTGATGGCTTTGGGGGCCCTTATATCTTCCGGCTTCGGCACAGCCCTGGTCAGGGTCCGGCTGTCGGCAGGGACAGCTCCTGGGAGGTGTGGGGATCTCCCCCTCCTCCTCCTCCGTTTTTCTCCCTTCCAGCTCTTTGAGCTGTCTTCCTCCTGCTCTGAAGCAGCCCCAGCTCCCAGGAAAACCCTTTGTGTCCCCTCCTGCACCTTCCTACATCTTCCCCAGACTCTGCTCTGCTGGGCAGCACCGGCCCTGGGCGAGACATAGGAAAGTGCCCGGAGCGAGCTCCATTGAAATGGCCAGGGCCAGCTGGGGACGGATCCGTCCCCCAGGGAGACAGCACTTTGAGCCCAGGCCACGGGGGGAGGCTTTTCTTCTGATTCCTCCAAACTTTCCCACCCCGGCTGCGGCTCTACAAAGAGGCCCTGGCCCCGTGCGCGGGGCCTTCCACACAGAGGGGTCTCGCCAGCTCCTCTTTATTGAGTCTTCAAGCGCTGGCAGGACACTCCATTAAAAAGCCATTCGCTTTTGTGTCCCCAGGCCCCCAGCCGGCTCCCGCTCATGTGACACTGGCCACAGTTGTAAAACAACAACACAAATAGTTGGCAACTACTGAGGGTTTTTTCAAACCAGAGTCGTCATAGCAACTTTCCCCAGTCAATCACTGGCGAGGCAGCCTGCCGAGGGGTGCTCTGAGTGGCAGGGCAGCCCAGCTCCGCAGAGGAGCCCCGAGGAGGGAGCTCTCAGGGATCTCTGTCATGGAGACTCACCAGCCTGCTCTAATGTTATTATTTGTCTCCTACGTTAGTGAAATGCAGGCGCCTTCGCTGCGCAGAGCTGGCACAGGAAGGGGAGAAGTCCAATCCTCAATCCCAGAACTTCCCTGATCTTGGACCTGGGCTGCAGGGTCCCCGTTCCCACTGGCAGGGTGCCACAGGGAGAATCCCTCAGCACCCGGCATCGTGCCAAAGGGGGCATCCACCCCCCCACCCCCCCAAGTTTGGCACAGCGCCAGGGGGGGCATCTGAATCCCCCCCATGCCTGGCACGGTGCCGAGGGGCATCTGAGTCCCTCTGCCCATGGCACTGTGCCTGGTGGATCAGAACGTGGCACATTGTCCTTGCGTGTGGCTCCATGCCAGGTTTGATCAGCAGTATCAGCCACTGTCATGTCTTGCAGGATGCAGGACCAGGAAATGACTTGGCGCTCCTGTAAACTCCTCGGTTTGCAGGAGGGTGTATGAATCCCACAGGTTCTTGCATGAGGTGGTGCGGCTGGGAAGAGAGAGCTCTGCTTAGCAAATGAGCTAGAAGTCACAACTTTGTGGCATGGGGCAAGGGCCAAGTTAGGGGAGCAGGATGGGCTCCCCCACCATGGTGTGGGGTCCAGCTGCCACTGGGAGCAAAGGGAGCATCTCCTCTCCTCCTCCCGTCGCTTGCCCTTTCACCTCCTCCCTGGTGGGTCTGCAGGACTGATCAGGTATCAGTGCCTCTCCTGTCATCTCTTCTGGTCTTTGGAGCACCTCAGTGCTGCTGGGCTTTTAGGACTCCATTTTTGTGACTTTGTTGCCTTTTCCCGTACATCCTGAACGCTTCCCGAGTCTTGTGAGACCCTAGCCTGGTATGTGACTTACCCCAGAGCCCGTAGCCGGGCAGTGCATGCAGCCAGCTCTCCTGCCTGGACTGCTCCCACCTGTGCAGATAGCTACCATGGCCTGTGCTCCAGAACACTGCTTGCTGTCACTTCTGTCCTGTGGCAGGGTTTCTAAGCAGAGCAGACCTCGGTCTGCCATTGTTGTCTTCACGTCTCTCTGCTTGAGGTTCCCTGGCTGCCTCGAGTGACTCCTGGAGGAGAGGAATGTTAAAAATCCGCTCTTGTAGTAAGTTGGCACCATATCCAGCCACCGTCTGCTCTGTGCCAGAGCTTAGTAAAATGTTGGCGAGGGCTGCGGCTCCGTACTCAGGCCCCCCCTTCCCCTTTTGTCTCGGTTGGTTTGGCAATTGCACGGTGGTAACACAGCTCAGGGTGGCACAGGAGCTTTGCTGCCCATATGCAGCTGGAAAATGGAAAGGGATTTCCAGGCAGGGCAAATGATAAAGGGAAATGGGATGTGAGGGTCTGTGGCAGCAAGCCAGGGTCATGCCAGGCATTTTGCTAACCCTGGCACCTTTGCAGTGGCTAGAGAGGTGCTGAGGATGGATGTGCCCCATACAGCCTCAGAGGAGGGTGCCGGGGGCGTGTTGCACCATGGCAGGCAGGGTCCCTTGGCTGCTAATAAAGCGAGGCTCTGCAGAGGGCTCTCAAAGGAAGGCAGGGCTGCTGCCAGGCTTCAGGTGTTGCAAATCCCATTTGTTGGCACTGTGGTTACATGCATGGGAACTGTTGGCCTGGGCAGGGGAGGAATGATGCTGTCTCCTTCACTTTGTTGCTTTGCATCTTCATCACTCTGTCTCAGTTCTCTCATTCATTTGTTCTTAATTATTTGTCAATTTCCTTCCCTTCTTCCTCAATTTGTTCTCTCAGTCATTTGCTCTCTCATTTGCTTTTTCTTTCTTTTGCTTCTGTTGTTTGCCCCTTAATTTCCTTCTTTTGTTCCTCTCCCTCTTAGTTTTCTTCCTCTCATTCCTTCTGCTTTTTTCTCTTCTTCCCTCTCCCCTCCCCTGGGCATTTTCAGTATCTGTGGCTTTTTTCTTGTGTTGTTTCTAATCCCAGGTGTGTTGCTTTCCTTCAGAGAGAGACACCTCGCTCTTCCATGCAGAGCTCCTACGGCCGCTGCCCCTTTCGTGCAACACTTGGTAGAGTGTCCTTTACCTTTTGGCTTTGGCTTTAAACTTCGAGGGTGGCCCCAGTGAGTGAACACCTGATGGGGACTGACATTGAGAAGGGAAGGAGGGAAGAGCACTCACATCCTGCCCCTGAGCAGAGGTTCATGGCCAGGGAGCGGTGGTGGCTGGCTACGCTCCCAGCCCTGCTGGCCGGCCCTGCTTCTCGCCCGTGGTGCTGTGCTGGACACGGCACCCGGCAGAGGAAGAAGAACGAGATGGTGGGGCCAGGTTTGTGACCTGTGCCTGGGCGATGTGTGCGTACCCATGGGTGTGGGGAGGCTTCCTGTGCATGCCGGGGTGGGCACTGGCTGCAGGCACACCTGCACGTGCCGGTGTGCTCATCTGCGCTGGTGCCGAGGTGCCAGCACCTGCCTCCCACCCGCCTCCACTTGTGTTTCCCTTCACCTGCCTTTGTGCCGAGCCATTTCTCCCGGACCGTGGTGCTTTCAGCTGCGGGTTTGCCTCCCCACACATCTGTGTGCACATGTGCTGATGCCTGTGCAGAGGTGTGCACCTCTGGCCAGCCCATGGGCACAGGGTGCCTCTGTGTGTCCGGCTCCTGGTCCTCCGGCAGCTCCCACATGCGTTTGCCATCCTTGGCATGAATTTCGGTAACGCACATGCCTGTGCACATCTGTGCTCACATGTCGCCAGCACACACGCTGCTGCCGACATGCACCAGGGCTGCCTCCCCCATGCATACGCTGCCATGTGCTTTCCCATGCGCTCAGGCTCACATGCTGCCATGCAGTAAATTACCTCCCCCCTCACCCCACCACTGCCCCCCTCCCCAATACCCAGGCCAACCAAAGTGCTGTAACATAGTAGCTGCCTGAACTCCGATTCAAATGTTAATATAAAAATCTGGAGCGGATTACCTAAAAATTACTTACAACACTATTAAAATTCTGAACTCTTTTTGTTGTGGCTGTAAATTAATTTAAAAAATCAGTTTTTTTGAGAAATCCAATAAGAAATTGAGCCAACGGAGCAATCTGTAAACTGTCTGGCACAGAGGAAAGTGTGTCTTTTCAATCGACAAGAAAAAATATGGGGCTTAACTGGAACCATATGGCAGCGCACTTGAGAGAAATCTGCTGAAGAGGAGGGAGGGGAGGGGGAGCCCATGCAGGCAGGAGCAGCAGGAGAGCTGGCGGCTCGAGTGGGAGAGGAGCCGGGGCCGCCCGGCGCAGGGACCGGTGAGACAGGTGCATGGAGGTGGCTGTGCAGGAGAGGGCAGGCCCTGAGGAAGCAGGAGAGCTCTTTGCTTTGCGGAGACCCCTGCGGCTGCCACCTGACAAGGCATCCCATGTGGAAAGTGGCGGAGGTGTTCCCAAGGTCCCTGCAGGCGGATGCTGGTGTGAAGGGGCATCTTGTTTGGGGACAGGGCTCTACAGGCTGTGTAGGGGACACTGAAGGGCTGAGCAGTGAGGGCAAGTAGAAAATGAGGTGTTGAAGTGGATTTTCTTTGGCATCTGTGCCCCTTGCTAGCCCACCAGTGTCCTGCCACCCAGTTCCTTCAGCAGCCTCCCAGCATGGCCCCTCTGGCCAGTGTCCCCTTTGCCAGGAGGTGTGGATGGCGTGGCTTCTTAGCTCTGACCCAAAGGCAAGGTGGGCACTGGGAGGCTCGTGGGGAAGGACTGTGACTCCACATCCCCTGCCCCAGCCCCCTCTCCTTTGGCTCACATCCCCACAGCATTCCTCGTGCTGGTGAGAAACCCTGCTTCCCCTCTGTGTCTCCTGCCTGCCGACATGTGTTACCCATTAGGCCTTAATTTCAGAAGATTTACAACACATTAAGTAATTTGTAGGTTATTTCAACTTTAATCTGCTGAAGTCGAGAAAATCAAAATTAAATTCAAAACACACGGATCTTCAAAGTGCTGGGATTGGGGACGGGAGGGGGTTGTTTACCAGCCCTTGCTTGTCTCTTCTCCCATGCCACTGCCTCTGTGTCTCTTGCCCCCTCCTATGATGCTGCCCTTCCTGCCACCTTTGTTGGAGCAGGGGTGATGAGGGCTGTACAGATGGGATTCAGGGACCTCCTGGTTTTGGTTGAGAGGTGTCAGTGATCATAGGATGATGCCTTTCGGAGGTCCTCAGACTGATTGACCACCTCCATGACACAAGAGGGAAAGCACTGGGCCTGGCAGTTTCTGCACGCTGTGTGATCATGTCTGTCATTAGCTCAAGTGGCAGATGTGCCAATGCTCCCTGGGCTCTGGAGACAATGATTTTGCCTCTCTGTGCCTCACTTCCCTGCCTCTGTGTTGGGAAGAGTATCATGCCTTGTGAGACTGGGTGTGCTGAAGCTGTAAGGCATTCAGAAGCTACAGAAAGGGAGGCTGTCAGCCCAAAGGAGCTAAAACAGGGGTGGGGACCTGGGGACAACTGTTGTTACAGGCTTTCCTGTTGCTCATGTACATCCACTGACCAAGGGCATTTGTGTGACTCGGTTCCTCTCAGGAGTATTCCTGTTGCTGAAAAGGGACTGCCATGATCCCCTTCACCTATTCTTCTTCTTCTTCCATCTGCAAGTAAGATCACAGGAATGCTGTCCACGTTGTGGATCTATGGTTGGAGATACCACCGTGGGGTTTATCCAGCGTTGCCATCAGTGTACTGAGCATACCTCCTGCCCATAGCAGGATCAGATCATCGACAGCTTTCAGAACTGATCTGAAACTGGTCTAATCATTCATTTTAATGATTAGAAAAGCCAGAACTGAGATCTTTGTTAAACTCTTGGGGTGGGATAATGAACTAGTTGAATCACAGAACTGGGAGTCTTTTCTGACGAACAGAGGCTGTTAAGGCATTATCTTGGGGCTCAGGAGATCTGAGATTTGTCTCAGCTCTCTACTGTGCCAAGTTTTGTGTTGATCTAAAGCAAATCACTTACCCCATTTATGCCTCAGTTACCCACTTGTGTAGTTGAGATAACACGCTTGGAGGAGAGTTGTGAGGATGGATGTGATGGGTGTTAAACCCTGCAGTACTGAGAGGCTGGGCCTCGTATGGCTCCTAGAGTGGAGTCCCCAGGTGGTCTCAGTGCCTCAGTTCCCCCATGTGCACAGGGAACATAATAGCTTTTTTCTCTCCCCAGAGTTTGATGAATGGAAAGTGTATGTGTCACAGCTCTGCTATTTCGCACTGATCTCTCCACCCACATCCCAGACGGTTTCCGGGTTCCCAGCCCACCAAATCCCTCAGGCATCTCTTTAGGGGCCCTTTCCTCTTCCAGTTTAGTGCCGCCTTATCCTAGAGCTGGGTGGCGGGGTGCAGCAGACATCCCATTTGGGAGCAATCCAGAACTGCTGAAAGGATGAGCGTGCTGACTAGTTGGTTTTTGTGCATCCCTGCATTGCAAGGGTGCTCAGCCCAGAGCTGACTCTGTTGCCTTGACTGTCTGTGAGCCAGATCCCCTGGAAGTCGACTTTATCAGGAAATGTGTCATTGAATTACACTTAGGGATACAAGCACTTTTGAGGGCGATGTCCCCAGTTCTGCTCCAGCAAGGAATCTGGAGGTGCAGGAAGTCTTCAAGCATGTTATGCTTCATCTACATCTGTAGGTTTTCCTGCTTCAGGCCTGAATACCTGGCTCTGTCCATCTCATATTCTTGCCTGTGCTGGGAAATTTTTATCAGTACCATCACAGATTTGTATTTTCTCTAAGATTACTTCACACGCCTTACACAGCTGCTCTGACTTGTTTAAGGGGGTAGATGTGGATACAGATGTGAGTACAACTCCTGTATTTTATACAGACCACTGGGCAGCCATCAGAGTAGTAACTTTCAGTCCCTTTTGGCCTGGGTTGGTTTTAAACCAGATGTCAAAGCATGTGTGGTTTAAAACAGAAATTGTTTTTCTAGTCTCTGCAGAGTTCATCTCCTGGGTCTTCTCTTTGCAAGGAAGAAAGAAAAGGATTTGTGTAGAGCAGTTGTTTGCTAACCCTTATGAAAAGTCTTGTGTAGAAAAGGTAAAAATTAATTTTGATATGTATTAGCTGGTCAAGCTAAACCCTAGAAAGCACCTCAGATTCACACTAATAAGCTAAAACATGTTAAAGCTACAACTCGCCTTATCCACGAGGTATGTCTCTGTTGAAGTGGATGGCAAAACTCCTAGTGACTTCATTAAGACCCAGATTTCACTTGTTTTAATGGTGTCAGGAATCTGCCATCTTTCTTGGTGCAGACCTGTCCTAAGACCCTGAAAGTTAAATTGAATATTTCTGCCTACTGCTCACTCAGCTACAGGTGGGGGTGCGAATCTGTGTTTCTTTTTTGGTAGGGAGTGCTGGACTTGGAGGGGGTGCAGAGAGATCTCCTCCCAGCACAGGAACGCTATTTAGCAATTAGTCTGGACGATGGGGCTGTGACGTACTTCTGTTACTACCCAGCTCTTTCAGCTTTCTTCCACCTCCTGCCCATGAGTGTATAGGATGATAATATCCCCTGCCTTGCGGGAGCTGATGTGCTGAGTTAATGGAGATTTGCAGAAAGTTTAAGGATCCTGTGGTCGAAGGTGGTATAGTGGAACATGAGCACACAATCTGACAGTCATGATGCCATTTAGTTCATGTCTAGTGCCCTTGACCCTGTTGTGAAGATCAGCGAAAGTTCAGACTTTATGCAAGGCGAAGGAGCATTATTGCCCTCTTCAAGCAAAGGGGAAATCAAGTCACAGGAAAAGTTAAATGAATAATTTACAGGTGTTCATGAGCCTTTGGCAGAGCAGGGAGTGGTGCTTGAGCACCCGCCTCTCAATCCTGTGCTCTAACTTCTAGATCAAATGTTCCCAGACTTCTTTCAATGGATGGGAGGCAGCTGAATAGAGAGTTGGCCTGATTGATGCCCTTTCTGTACATAATCACAGAATCTCCCTGTGGCAATTCCAGCAATTGCTTACGTGGGAGGTAATGGCAGGAAAATACTCACAGTAGGATTTGTATGTGCTTTGTGTTTGCCTAAACCTGATCTCCTTGAAGTCCCAGAAGTTTGACTAGCCACTTCAATGCCAGCAGAATTGACCCTAGTGCTGGGCATTTTTGCAAATTCCTGTCTTCTCAATTGCTTTGAAAGCAGGTAGGTGGCTGGGGAAAGGAAGAGGAATCGTCCATATGTGAGTAGTCAGCTCTTCATCAGGTGATTTTCTAGGGCAAGTATCAAGATAAACACCCAGCAGCTAGGAACCTCTGCTTTTAAACCCTGCTGCCTTTGGGATATGTCAACCCTGGTGTCCTTATGCATCTTGGACTCTAAAATCTGGTAATCTTTGGGTCTTCTGCTCACCAAATGGTGCAGGGGAGGGGGATGTGCACGCTTGGTCGCCAGGGGAAGCACAGCCTGTGCAGTGCTGGGTGAGCGGTGCAGCTTGGCAGCCTCCCACCTCTCCTCGGGGCTTTGACCAAGTCTAAGGCCTCACATCTCATGTGGGTGTGCTCAGCAATGGCTTTAAGCTGGCTAGCCACAGTGTGGGCAGCACAGAATCTGCTACAGGCTAATTGCCCACGGCTCGATTCAGCTTCTCTGGAAGGTTTTGCAGCCCTGGCTGCTAAGCCTGTGGTACCCAAGCCAGCTGTTTAAAGCTGCAATGTAGACATTTGCTGTGCTCTTTCCCATCCTCTCTCTCTTGCTGTCCTCTGTGCTTTATGCTCTCTGGTGGATAAAGAGATAGTGCCTGCTGTAAACAGTGCATGCACTTTGTGTATGCAGGGTATGGCTGACACTGGGATAGGTAATTTGTCCAGTTAAATATCTAAGGGCACATGGGAAAGTTTGGGTATGCTCTTTCCCAGTCTGATGGTGTTTGGTTCAGTGTCTTTGGACCAAAACCACTTCCCGGTTGAACTGCTGAATTAAACTTGAGTTATTGGAGTGGAGAATGTGATGCAGAAATGCTGAGCTCGGCAGCAGTGGTGAGATCCCAGTTAGGTGCATCTTCTATGGGCACCTCTCCTTGAAAGTGCAATAGTGTGATGCTTTCTAAGCACAGTTTGTGATAGTGCAAAGAACAAGAGAAGACCGACACTAGTAACTCCTGAGGCTTTTAGGGGATAATGGAGCATCTTGCCCAGAAAACACAGAAGGGGTCATGAAAAGCTGCTTCCGAGTGACTCTACTGGTTGGGCTGGGGAGGGATGCAAGCTGGAGGGGCTTGGTGTACAGCGGGAAGGAGGCCCCGGCTCATCCGAGCGTGCCAGGCAGGTAGCTGGTTGCCCTGTTTCTCCTTGGTGTCTGCTAGTCTCCGAGTCCTGGTTCACAGCTCCCTGCAAGCCAGGGATGGAGGAGATCCTATGAAAATGATGATATGTGACAATCAGTCACAGCAATTAGTGTTTTGGTTAACAGGCCTTTTTTGTTTTCTCTCACCCAGACAGAATGTCACAAATAAATCCTCGCCTGCATTTGCATATTAATTGGATCGGAGACGTCAAGCATCTTTCATTAAAGAAAATGATCTGCATATTTGGAGACATAAAATAGTTATTTTGATGGGTTTTTTTCATAAGATCAGGGGGTGGGGGAGGAAGGTGATGGGAGCAGTGGAAATTGAGGTAGAGCGAAGGCAGAGAAAGCAGCTTTTGTGGTTAACCCCTTGTGGCCCAGAACTAGCTGGTGCCCAAAGCAAAAATAATAATATAAATAAATAAATGACGGGGCTCAGAGCAGCTTGTAGAGCACTGCATCATTCTCTCTATAGCTTTGTTCTTGGGGCCATGGTGATGGTGGGTAGCCACAATTGCACTTCCAAAATGTCTTCCCCTGCCAACTCTGTCCACCCACAGAGCTGGGTTGTTACAGGGCCCTCCTTGTCATCTCTGTTTCATGAGAGCACCTTGGCCATCCTGTTGGCTGTTCCATTTCTGGCCGTGCCAGCATCAGGCCTTTTGGATGGCAGGGCTGCAAGATCTATGTGCCATGGGCGCCCTCAGTGCCTGAAGCAAGCAGTAGCTACCAGAGGACCATTGTGTGCCTTGGGGGAATACCCTGGCGGCTCAGGCAGCAGGGCTGGTTGGGCAGTTTGGCCAGGGAAGGAGAGCCTCGTGTTCAGATCCTGCTCCCCTTGCCTCCAGCTTGGGTGAGTGAGGTGCCAGAGGGCTGGGGATGGATGTTAGCTCCCCTGTCGACTGGCACAACTGTGACCTGGGTCTCCATCAGCTCTCTCTGTTCTTCCAGAGGCAGTTCTTCTCCTTCTCTCCCCAGACAGCCCATGGCAGTGCCTGTGGGGGACATGGGGTTGAAGATGTGAGTTGTGGCCACGGTGGTTTCTCTGCATGCCTGTTTGTGCATGCTGGACTGGGAGCCAATGTGAGCTGTGCACAAAGCTGCTGCCATCCTGCTGCCCAGGTCTGTGCAGGGGCCTCAGTCGCCCTGTGCCTCTGTAGGGGTGTGTGCGTATGTGTTTCCAGACAACGCTGCTTTTTATCTAGCTGTCCAGGAGTAATGCATCTGTTTAAAGCCATGGGACAGCTTGTTCCCTGTTTGTCTGGTCTGTGACTGGCTTAGGGAACTGAAGGCTTGATTTGAGGCAGGGAAAAAACTTTCCTAGTGCCCCCCAATCCAAATCAGTGGCGGTGTTCATGGTAGATAGGAGGGTTCACTCTTTAACTCCTGGATTTCTACCCCTACCCCAGACTTTGAGTAATTTTTTCCTTCATGTTGGCAGCAGCACTGCCCAACAGCCCAGGGCAGGATGTAAGGAACCTGACCCTCTACTTCTGAAACTGTCTGGGGAATTTCTGTAGGCAGCATGCAGTGGCTTGAGATGGATTTTGGCCAGGACACTGAGGTTAACACTGCAATGGGATCCAAGGGTACATGCGCATGAATGTAAATGATCATGTTATGGCAGATTAGCAAGTTACTGCTTGTTAGCTGTGCTGCGGTGTGGGACCGCGAGCACGCTCCTTGCCTGTTGCAAATTCCAGGTAAAATGTATTAACTTGAAACCGCTGCAAACATGGTCTGAGTGACTGGGTTTTCCTTTGCAAGTTACCACGGTATCGGTGACTGCCCTTGCCCCACGAGTGGCTTGAGTAGCACCTGCTCACACGGAGGCCTCCCTCCCTTGAGCCTAGTCCTGTCCTCTCCTGCTGCTCTGGTGATGTGGACCAAGACCCTCTTGAAGCTCATTTCACTGAGGTGTCCCCAAAGACTAGCTGCTCCAAGCTGGCAGGTGTGACAAGTTTTGCAGTTACTTAGTTTTGCCAGTTCCCAGTCCCTCTCCCTTCAGAGCTGCCCGCGGGAGTCTCAGCTGAGCATTGCAGAGGAATGCAAGCTTGGGATTCCCTGCCCAGTGCTGCGGGTGACAGGAGCTGGCAGCCTCACCAGGCACAGCAGAAAATGGCCTCTGGCCCCAGGGATGCTTGGAGAGGAGCCTGTGGAGGGCTCCCTGCTGCTCGTGAGCAGCAGCTTGGGTGGCACAGCTTTAACTCTTCATGGATTTTCCACTCTCCACAGGAATGCTGCCTGGGGTTGGGTCAGGGAGAAGGTGGTGGGAGCCAGACACGTTTGCAATCATGGCATATCATCTCTGGCATGCTTTGCTTGATTCTTCTTCTAAAAGCTAATCCAAGCCAGAAGGACCCCTGAGGACATCTGGGGTCAGTTTTGAGGACGTCCCATTCCTGTGCTTTAGAAAACAGGAGGTTTGGTTCAGAAAGCCCACCTGCCTTTCAGGCAGAGCACTGGGCTCACCACGGGACAGCCTGGCATGAGCAGACCTCTCTGAGGCCTCATTTGCTCGGGGGAGTTTCCCCACATGCCAGACACAACTCAGTCTTGAAGCTGAGAGAGTAAGGGCAAAGCAGAGGCTCTGGTTAGACAAGTATTCCAGAGTTGTCAGTAATGGAGTATGCAGTGTGGGGGCTGCTGGGGTAGGTTTAAGGAAATCAGCTGGGTATAGATGAGAGATAATTTGCCTTATCAGAGTGCAAGGGAGCAGGTCTCTCTGGGTGTCTGAAATGACTGCCAGAAGGTAGGGGAGGCGGTACAACTCAGAGCATGTGAGTGCTGGTTTGGGGACCCAGCTTCTCTTCTTGGCTCTGCCACGACCCATCTAACCTTAAATAAGCCATTGAGAGATGAAATCATCTCTCTCAGCCTTGATTTCCCTTTGCCTGCCTCTTATATTTTAGCCCAACTGCCTCAGGTCAGGGGCTGTCTCATCCTCAGTATTCACCTGATGCACAAGGGGTCAGACGTCTTGGAGCAGCCATAATGGAGGGTGTAAGGTTGCCTTCCCTCCGTGCCTGGAATCTCGGCAGGAAAGGCTTTGGCACATGACAAAATCTTCAAGGCACTCTCTTCAGCAGAAGGGTTCATCTCCCAGCTCCAGAGAGCTCTGTCCTAGACGGAGGGACTGTGTTTCACACCCCTCTACTGCCTCGCTTCGCGGAAAAGGCTGCAATTAGCCATGGTTCCTCTCTTCACCCCACACATCAAGGCATGTTGCTGGGTTTTTTTCAGAATCCTGATCCTAGGAAGCCATCAGTATCCAGGGAACTTTATCACACACACTCGAAATAACCCAGAAAGCTGCCAGCCCCATATTAGGGAATGAATCCCTGTCGGAAAGTAAAGTGAATGCAAAATTTATTGACAGGCTACTGTGACTGCAGGCAATTTGTGACCCAGCCCCCTCCTTTACCTCCACCCCTCCCCATGAACAACAACCCACAAACCCTCTTCAGTCCTGCAGCCTTTATATTTAGCATGTCTGGGTCCGTTGTCTCAGCTCCCAGCATTTGCAGTGTGCACGGGAGCCTTCCCAGGAGAATGAAATACAAACTGTGGGCAAGGAGGTCTGCACAGCGTCCTCCCCGTCTGCTCCACATCCAGTCCTCTCCATCCTCTCCAGTAGTTCAGTACAAATGCAAATGCTTAATGGAAAAAAAACCCAACACCTTTCAGCCTAAAAATTCTTTTCCTGAGCTCAAACTGTGGCAGAGTTTTGCTGTCCTCATTACTCCAGCGCAAGGCAGGACAATTTGGTGGTTAGAGCAGGAGGTGTACAGGAATGAGCTCCTCCTCGACTGTGCCAAGGACGGTGCTATCTCAGTCAATCATGTTAATCTTCAGTGACTAAGTTTCCCCATTTGTAAATCTCTACCATCACTGCAGCCTCCAAACGCCTTTCATGTCTGCTGGTGAGTTTCCTGGAGAGGTTCACGGAGCTTCTGGAGCTTCTGTTTAAGTGTAAAATTCTGCTTGAAGCAGGCGTTTGGGATACTTGGTTGTGACTTTTAACAAAAGGTTTTGTTTATGAATTTTGTTCTGCTCTTCCTTATGAGGAGGGATAGGCATTCAGGAATATCTTCTGTGAGATAGCATGGGCTTAGGCGTGAGTTGCTGTAGAAATGTGAAATGTCGCTGTACTATATATGTATTAGGTTCTAGAGAAAAGAAGGAAAGTGTAGGATGTGCGTTAGCACTTGCATTGCACATGGTAATTTTTCCCTTGCAATTCTCATGAGAGGCAGGTAACTCTCAGGATCACGCTGTACCAAAGCATAGAGAGGTTCAGTGTCAGACCATGGCCACCAAGGGACTCTGCATCTAGCAAGGACTAGAGCTGTGATCTGCATTCCTCCTTTCCTGCTAGCCAGTCTGCCTGTGCTGCTTTTGGGCTCCTTGGCCTGGGGACCCCTCTGCTAGAGGCCCCTGCTGCGACCGAAGCTGTGGCCACAGGGAAAAGAACACAGGCAAGCGAAGAGAGAGGGACCATCTTGCAAGAAATTATTTTCACCAAATTTTGACCAAAAGGCAGAGACCCCAAAAAGACTCAGTAGAAACTTGTAGCCTGCTAGATGGGCAACAGAAGATGCACTTGGTCTGCAGCCCTTTTATCTCTCTGCTAAGATAGCCAGAGGTGACAGTCTGTGCTGGTCAAGGTGCCTGCTTCTTTTGTGAGGCTGTCTGCCTCCCAGGAGCTGGACTGAGCCCAGTCCCACCTCTTTGATTCGCTTTGCTCCAGTAGAGGACAGCCATCAGCTGGAGCTGGCCTCTGCTCGGTTCAGAAACATGGGCTGACTCTGTCCTCACTCTTCCTTTACACTGGGAAACTGCAGAGGGCTTTTAAGTTCACTCCTGATTTACCCCGTTATGGGTGGAGAGGAGGATCAGCCCTTGGCCAGCATTCAGACAGGTGGCCTCCATGGCCCTGCAGATGCTGCCAGCACAGCCACGTGCTGGGCTCGGTGTGCTGCATACCTGTCCCTGCTTCCCCTCGCTGCCTGTGAGGAGGAGGAGGGGGAGGTCCCTAACACCCTACCTGACACTTGAGATGTGCGACTTCAGTGTCTTTCTCTTTCCGCTGATTTAGCCATCCATATCACCAGGACATGTCAGCACTGTGACAGATACTTTATTTCTTAAAACACACTAAAACTAAAAGGGGCAGGGAGGTGCACTGCTGGAGGGTGGGGTCAGCCGGCTCAGAGAGAGGCATGGCCACCCTCAGCAAGTGAGGGGACAGCTGGGGTTATGTGGGGGAGAGCTCAGGTCTGAGGGCCACATTGGTCTGGGGAGAGCCACATCTCTCTGAGCAGGAGTTTCTAGCAGAAGAGGATTTCGTGGTTTGTGGTGCATTCAGCTCAGCGGACGGGAACTACAAATTGTCTCTTTTCAGCGCCTGCTGTCCTTTAGCAGTCGGCCGGCACCATCAATCACACCCAGACACCATCAGGAAATGATTCCCAATCAATTATAATTGCTCTTCACCTACTTCCTGTATAAATCACCGATGTTTTACTGCAGATGCCAATGAAACAGGGGAGCGAGAGTCTCTTCCCTCAACTTTCTGTGTGTGTCTCAGGCCCACCCACCAAGTTCCTTGGGATGGCCCTGCCAGGCTGAGAAACAGCAGGTGATTGGGATTTAAAAGCATCAGCATGTTTTATTGCTCCTGGAAGCAAGGGACGGATAGGAGGAGGAGGAGGATGCTGTGTGCTCTCCACATCTCTGGGATCCGTCTGCAGGTGGGGAGAGGGGCTGCGAGGCAGAGCCCATGCCTTCAGCTGGTTGCAGAGATTTTCTGCACAGGCAGTGGAAGCAGAGGTCTCATTAACACTGGATTAGGTCCTAAAACAGCCTTTCCCAATGGGATCCTGGGTGGAGTTTACCAGACAGGTCTTCTCACTTTTTTATTCATTCTTTTTCTCCTTCCTCTCTTTCCTTGTTTCTTCTTCATCTCCTCCAGGCTTGATTGTTTGCTTAGCAAGGAGAGGTGCTAGTGTTCAGAGCTGGATTTGAAGCAGAGTATGAGACCTAGCTAAGGCAGTAGAGACCTAATGCTGTTTGTTTTTTCTATGGTATCAAAACATTATGAGCTCTTCTGTTGAAATCTCAGCAGCGTGTAAGATGGGATGAAACACCTTTTGGGAAGGGGACGTCAGAGACTGAAATGTCCTTTTGGAGAAGGACAGAAAGCCAAGCTAGAAAGGAGAGCTGCTCAGAGACTGTGGATGGGGAAGAGGAGTGGGGAGATGAGGGTGAGGAGTCTGGGTGTGAGTGGGATTGCCAGGAGGCTGAGGCTGGGCATGAAGTGGGATTGCGTGCAGTGGTGGAGCCGTGCCAGCGCAGATCCCGTTTGGCCTGTGCAGCCGGCGCTGGCTGGGCAGGAGCAGCGAGGAGCGTGCATGGATGTGGGTGTGTGGTGGCGGGGGAGCCCGGCCAGGCGAGAGCGCGCCGGGGCAGGCGCGGGCGGGCGGCTGCAGCGACTTCCAGGCGGATGATTATTTTATGGAGTCCTCAGAAGTCCAAAGTTATGTGTGTTTGTTAAGCGCCGTAACGCTGAGTTTATTTAATGTGGTTTTAACTGCCGCATGCTTTTATAAATCAAAATAATTAAAAATAATAAATTTGACGGT
>NW_008794443.1:3145355-3178319 GCF_000699145.1 Aptenodytes forsteri
GGGCGGGCGGGAGCCGCGCCGGGGAGGCGCGGGCGGGCGGCTGCAGCGACTTCCAGGCGGATGATTATTTTATGGAGTCCTCAGAAGTCCAAAGTTATGTGTGTTTGTTAAGCGCCGTAACGCTGAGTTTATTTAATGTGGTTTTAACTGCCGCATGCTTTTATAAATCAAAATAATTAAAAATAATAAATTTGAAGGTTAAACAACAGCCTGTGCTGTGGCAAAGAGGAGAGAGAATGTCTCCGGGCTGTGTTTGCGGCGGGGGAAGCAGGGGTGTCCGGCGGCTGCCTGCGCCGCTGTCACATTGCTTGGGGGACGGGGGCAGATTTCAGGCTGGTGTAGCAGGGGAATGGCAGTGCCAAAGTCCAGACTGTGGCACAGCCATATCTTTTCACACCCTGTCAAGGCCATCATGAAGAAAAGCGTATCCAAGGGGCAGTGGCAGCCCCAGTTGTGTCTTCATGACAGCCCAAGATCTCTGGTTCTCTTCCTCTTCTCCTAGTTTAAAAGCCCCTACAGACACTTGGATTTGCCATCCTCCTCATAGGATTTTCCGGCTATCGATACTCTTCTTGTTGCAGGGCATTTCTATTGATGCCACATCTCAGCTTGCATTATTTACACAGAGCTATCGAATCTGTCCCAGTATTCAGGACAGCCTGACAGAACCCAGCCTCCCTCTTTAAAGGTTAAACAGGCTGGGTCCCCTCACAACGTGGGCTCGGTGCTTGGGAAATGCAGGGCTCTAAACAGCTACCTCCCCCACCCTCCCCCTTTTCATTTTAGCTCAGAAAGGTTACCCTGAGGCGCCTGGGACTGGGAAGTGGAGGGTGCTGGAGAGTGTGTGTGTCTCTTTAAATGCTCTTTGTGTCAGCGTGATAAGGAATTTGATGGCTTTATCAGAAATACCAAAGCTTTATTTAGCAGGGTGAGGCGAGCGCCACTCGGCTCCACACAATCTGCTGATAAATTGGGAAGAAAAAAAAAAAAAAAGCAGGTGGGGGGAGGAAAGTGGGAACTTTCGTGAGAGGCGAGCGCCTCGGCTCCAAACAATCTGCTGATAAATTGGGAAGAAAAAAAAAAAAGACAGTGGGGGGAGGAAAGTCGACGATTTCCCTGATTGCATTTGGGCATGGCCCAGCTTCGCGGCGATGTGGAGCTGGGCACATTCCCTGCCCAAACACAGCCGCTCTGGATGGTGAGGCCAGGTGTGTATTAGTGTCCTTGCTCGAGACAAGAGCTCTTTTAAAGGACAGAAGCTACTTGGTTTTATCCCATTTCATCTTTTGGTGTCCCCACTGTTCACCTAGTTGTATCTCTCACATACTCCCTTTTCTTATCTTGTCCCCAGTTTGCTGCATGTCTCATCTTCCCTTTCACCTCTGCCCATGGTACTCAAGCATTTTTGGGCAACATCTGGCATATGATACGTGCCTTTGGATATAAAGGCCTTAGTATTCTTTCTCTGTCCCTCAGGCTATGGATCTCAACAAGAGGTTTGGGTTTGGCTGGTCTCTGGGTCTCATCTCCTTTACCTGGAGTCTGCCTGCCAGATCACATAAGTGGGAGGCACAGGCAGCAAGGTAGGAAAGGAGAGGTGTCTCATGGAGTCATTAGGCACAGTGTGGAGGGGACTCTTGCAAAGCATCCCTTCTGCAGAGAGATGAGGCCAGCACAGGACTGGCAGGGAGCTCACAGCTGGAATGGGAAACACCCCCCAGATCAGGTCTCTGTCCCAGCCTGGGTTACTAATCCAGCTTCAGGAGGACAGGCTGACATCTGAGGGGCATATCCACCCTTGGATCTTGCTGTCCTCCCAGTGTCCCGCTGAGCTGTGAGAGGATGTTTGCCAGTGCTAACTCTGGTGCTCCTACTGGCAGTGGGCATACCTTGGAGGGGGAGTAGACTTGATTGAGGAGCTAGTTTGGGTGAGCTGCTGCTCTTCCAGAGCAGAGATACGTAATCTGATTTAGACTATTGCATACCACCATACCGTGGGGACACCCTGCAGTGAGGACAAAACCGAGTCAGAGAAATCTTCCCTTCCGTCCACTGTTGATGCGTTTAGGGAAGGCAGTGCTGAGTGAGGAGGCTATCCTGCTAGCATTGTATAATGCTTATGCTGCTTTGCTTTTCAATGGACTAAACCTTGATTTGGTGGTTAAATCACAGAACTGGGATTTTCACACAGAACTCCTGGTCTCCAGCCACAGCTCTTCCACCAACTCCCCCATGGAAATCTGCTGCCTTCTCCTTGCCTCTGTGGAAGCACTCCATGCACAGGAGCAGAGCAGCACCCGGGTTTGCAGCAAAGCAAGAAGGAGTGTGCAAGGTTTTCCAAAGGATGCACATTGCCATGGCTCCACCAAGGTCAAAGGAGTTGCGCTGCCTTACTGAAACAAGTCTGGCCCCATGTTTCTGTAGCACTTTGAGATCTGCGTTGGGAGGAGCTAGAGACAGACCCAGTATTTCTCCTAATTTGTGTTTATCATTAACACATGACATCTATTATATATTGTTACCATGTTTTGTTGTTCATCGCGTGCCTGCAAGCAGGCCACACACATTGTGACAGTTCTGGTCCCTTCCTGATCTCGTGCCTCCACACCTTTTCTTTCCATCCTTCTGTTCAGTCTTACTCCTCCTCTTTCCTTTCTCTCTTTCTTTTGATTTTTCCTCTCTTCTCAGCTTGCACGCACGCACACACACAAACACATACACATACAGAGCCCTTTCACAGTTGGATCATCTGTTCTTGGCTCTCGCCCACATCTCTTTTTGATGTGGTTTCTAAAGGGTTTGGGCCAAGTCCCCCATTTCTCTCTCTGTCATCAGGAAGCCTGCTGCAGCCTCTGATTCCAGCCGGATCTGGTTAACTCTCTCTTAGGAAACCTTGCCACCTACCAGAGTAAGACTGGTGCTGTAAGCCTGGCGGGAAAGGAGGGTGAGGGCTTGAGCTGCTCTAAGTTACAGCCTGATGTTCTGGACAGTTACTCGTGATTTACATTAATGTCCCTGAGCACAGAACAAGGTCCTCAGTTGATGCAGCACGGAGTGTCTGGAGGCACTGGCTGTGGAGCTGCTTCTTTAGAAGATCTGTTTCACTTGTTGGGGTTGTGTGGTGCTTCTCCTCTGCAAAGCTGGCTGCAGAGGGGCAGCACCCTGAGCTCTAGGCAGGGCTGTGTCTCTCAGCTCTCATTTTGGGGCTTCTCATAAGGATGTAAAGCACATTTGATCTTGGTCTCAGCCTGGGGCATTTTTTGGCTTGCTTGAAGCCCTGTCTAGTGCATTGCTGTCCCTCTAGGTACTGTATGGGAGGGCAACCTGTTCACTTGGGCGCCAAGTCAGAGAGAACCATGGTCCCTGGGAAATGCAGCTTTCAGTCCTACAGGCGATTCATCCTCCTTTGGAAGGCAGCGTAAAGATGGTGTAATTGTGCATGTGAGAGGGTGAGTAGACAAGTTTAGAAGAGGCTTAACAGCAATTAGGTTTAAATGACCCCTCTTCTCTGGAAGGTTTCAAAGATTGCAGGTCACTTTTGGGAAGAGAGGCTTCCCTGAGTGCTGCTTGTCTGATTTCTCTCTGCGGTAGCAGAGCGGCTGCATCGCAGCTGGCTGCGCTCAGAAGTGCGTTGGAGTCCCCTGGGGGCTGCTGTTAATAGTTGTGCTTTCAGCACAGAGCGGGTGGATTGGACAAGAGGACAGAGGCAGGGGACAGAGCCCTCTCTTCTCAACACCCTTCTTGTGAACTGCCTCCTCAAGCTGCCGTTGTGGCTTGACTCAAATCCTGTTAAGTCAGCAGCAAAACTTTCACCAGCCTCAGTCCATGGGCCAGTAAAGAGCAAACATTTTCAGTCAGGTCAGTTCCAGGGCCAGGGATGGGTTTAGGAAAGAAATACCCGAGAGACAGTTTGCTTTAATAAAATGGGGAGAGAAGTGAGAGTAGATTGCTTTGGGCACGGGTAATGGGGCATGGAGACCTCACTGATTCAGCCAGCACTGCAAACTCTGTCCTGGCCACTCAAGCTGTGGCCGCTTGTCCTCTTGTCTGAAATGAGCCCATCATCTCAGCCTGCTACCCAGCAGGCTCGTGTCCCTGCCACAAAGCATTTTTCCATGTGGCGCTAACCGGCCCTTGCTGGCTGTACCAGCCAGGAGTCAGGGCCGGAAGGGCTGTGGAGCCTGGACCCCTTTGGCTTCTCTTGAAGCTCAGTGATGAGGTGGGGACAGTTTGCCCTATGGCTGCTCGATGCTGCTCTGTGCGCGCAGCCCACACACAAACTTTGCATTTGCTGCAGCCGGTGATCCTGGACTAAATTTGTTCCTTTCTAAAAGGAAAATTTGAAAAGAATGGGCTAAAAGGCCTCGGGCTCCCCCAGTGTGGGCCTGGGGTGCTGGGACAGCATAGCTCCTCCCTGAAGCTGGCTAATAGAAATCAGTCCTGATTAGGATTAGTCCAGCCAGCACTGAGCTGGCAGGCTGATAATCTAATAAAAATTCCCAGGATTGGTTTACTCTGGGGAGGATTTGCGCTGGACGCGGGAGGAGCAGGATTAGCCCAGCTGTGTTAGGGAAGGGAGGGCAGCCAAGGGTGGGCAGGGAGGCTGCCGAGAGGGTGGTGGGAGCAAGACAGACAGCAAGAGTAAGTGGAAGTGACAGGGTCAGACTGGGCCTTTGTCCTACAGCCTGATTAGAGAGTCTGCCCCCAGTTTCTTACACTTTGGGATGTTGTCGGACAAACTGGAGCTTAAATCTGTCAGAGCGCAGTAGAGATTGGAGTTGATGTCCCGGGAACATATTCCTTGCTGTGCAGAAATCCAGCCCTGCTGGGAAAATGTAAAATGCCCATCCCAGCCCCCTCTGAGCTGGAGGAGATGTGAGCTCAACTTCTTCCTTCAGCTATGTTGGGTGGTTGAGGCTGAGCAGCAGAGGGACTTGTCCAGAAGCAGGTATCTGCCATGAGTGGTCCGTGTCCAGTCCCAGACTGGTCTCTCCAGCTTCATCCCCTGATGGAGAGAAAGTCCTGGAAGCCAGATTGTTGCTCTCCAGCTGAAATCACCAGGCTTTGCTTGACGTGGTGGCAAAGGCACCCACCATGTGTGAGTGAGAACTCGGCAGGAGGTCCCTGTTCCTCCAGGGAATCTCGGGGTGGGCAGAAAAGCTCCTTTGTAGGCAGGGAGGAGGCCTGAGGCTGCAGGCAGTGACTCTTCAGACTGGAGGCACCAAGGACTTTGGCTGCTGTTGTTGAGGACGATCCTTAGTAGAGATGGCAGAGCAGGAAAGTCTTTTGCAGGCAGTATTAGCCAGATTCCAGCTGTGCAGGCACTGAGGAACATGCTTCACAGTGTTGCTGGTTTTTTGGCAGCCCTTAGAGTGCTCCATGCCCCGTCTTGAGTTGCATGGGGAGCTGCTGGTGTGTCTGGTGCAGTACACAGGCATGGGAAGCTCCTGTCAGCCCTTGTCTGGCTGCTCTGCTAGTTAGCGGAGGGAGCCCAAGCTGCCTTTCTGCTGCAGGGCTTCTCAGCCTCTAACCCCTGGAATGACTGTGAAAAATAGAAGTAACCCTGAAATGTGCATGCCCATTCCCATAATTTTAAAGCAAGAATATGCAGGGGCAGAAGAACAAAGACTCAAAGTTTTCACCTAGATGTTGCACAAGATAATCTGTGTATTATTTCAGCCATGTTCTAGTGCATCATCTAAAGGTGTCCTGACAGTCTGCTCTGGCTTCCTCAGCTGTGTTGTTTAATGTTCCCTAGACAAGGCAGGAGACAAAAGAGCCCCACAATCTTCTGAACTCATCCTTTAACTCTCCCTGTTACTCCCTTCTCCTCCCCTTCAACTCATCTGGACTGCCTCTTCTGTTCCTTGCCTGGGAAGTTCATCACAAAATCCCAGACTCTTTAAATGTATCTTATCCCTCTGGGGACACTGCAGTTGGATAAGGACACCTGCAGAGAGAGACCCTTCAGAGCATTAAGTGGCGAGTCCTGCCTGGAGCAGAAGAACCAGAACAGCCACTCCAGATGTTCCTGGACACAAGGCAGGAGCTGTATAGGATGCAAACCCCCTCCTGGACTCTGAACTCCACAGAGAAATGCCCTCAAAGCTCCAGAGGTTGCAGATTGTGTGAGGGGTTTTTTCCCCCTTTCACAGCTGCAGCTACTGTGGATGGGCTGGAGCATTTCCCAGCTGAGTGCATCTGTCTATGGACCAGTATTCTAAAAGCTCTGGGGTCTGGCATTTGTTTGGGAAACACCCCCTAACCATCAACTGCCCCCCCAAAAAGAAAGAAAGAAAAAGCCTCTAAGATGAAACCAAGATAACTAAATAACGAGAGCACTGTCCTCTCCAGGCTCGGGTAGCTGCATATATGATTGTCAACTTGATGAAATCCCCCCGGATGTAATGAGCTGATTTTCTGCTGTTAATATTGCATCTGCTGATGAAGGATTCGTTACGATAATGGAACGAAGCTAAAATATAAATGACTCACTGTCAAGAAGCAGCTTTTGCTTGTGTTCTCCTGACAGTTCCTCGGCCACGGCGAGGGAGTTTTGTGTGCTCTGCACACGTTTGCGAGGTGTGTGCGATTATTTGGTCCTGCATGTACAGGGACACATGTGTCAGAGTATGTTCCTTACGAGCCGATTGCCCTGGAAGCCCACGGCATGCGCCTGTCCCAGCCTTCTGGCACATTGCTGGGCAGCTGAGGCACTGGTGTTTTCCTCTGTGCCAGTGACGGCTGCTTTTTGCCTGCCAGTGGGGACCGAACGGTGCTGCCGTCAGAGAGCAGCGGCCAGAGAAAGTTACTCCTTTGCTAGGCTGAGGCTGCCAGGAGAGGTGAGGGAAGCTGTGCTTCTGGAAAAGTATCTGCGCTTTTATTCCAGGTCTTTTTTGTATTTGGCATGTTCCTTTTTAAATTTTGTTTTGTTGCCAAAGTTGCTGGGTTTTCTTTGTGAACAAGAGAAATCAGTTTAAGCATGTTAGAAAGTGAAACTGATCTTTGCTCACAAAGTTTTTTGAAATGCAGAGTATAATTTTCACTGGAAAATGCAAAAAAGATTTTGATAAAAGTGGTCTTCTTATTGCTGAGTAGTAATCTTGCATCTGTGCATAAAATCTCAAGGTTCCACTGTCTGTTTTGAGAGATGGGGTTGCTTTTCCTTGCAAAAAGTAAAATGGAACCAGCTCCATCATTGAGGGGATTTCAACTTTAATACAATTTCACACACGTGTCCCCAACGCTAGTTTGCTCATCCCATTTCAGGGTTGTGTGCATGCATCTGAGTGTGTGTTAAATCTTTGTTATCAGATGTGCAGGGAGGAAAACCTAAGAATATGTTTACAAGTATCTTTGGTATCTTAGACTTTCTGTACATTTCATAACAGCATTAACCAAAACATAACATTGTCAACCCCTCATTTTACCCTGTGCCTAAGGACATTTGGTGTTTTCCCTTAAAGTCCATGTTTCTGGACACAGAAGACGGAATGAGAATCTCAGCTTTCATTACCTGTTGGTTTTTTTTTTTTAGTTTTTAATCACATTTCTCGCTCTTCTGATTACCAAGGAGGAAGAAAAAAGAATGAAAACATGAACTGTAATGGCTCAAAAATGAGATTTAAAAAGGCCTTGCTTTCTATTATTATTTTTCAAATCACATTTTTCAGTCAATAATGTCGGGGATTGGAGCAGTGATTTTTTTTTTTTTATTTTTAATTTATTTATTTTTAAATAGCTGGAGCTGACGCTCTCAGATGTGCTGTTTTTCCGGAGGTGTGAAGTAGTGGTGTCCCAGCCCCTCTAACCTGCACATCTTTGGTGGATGTTCAGACTCCTCTCCCAGTCCAGCAAAGCCTTGTCTGGCCTGGCTCTACTTTTGGGGAGTTCCTCTCACTGTTCAGACTCTTCTCCTAGCGAGGAACATCAGTGGTTTAATTGAATCATTCTTTACAAAAGACCATGAATATAAATGATGGGGGAGGGGGGAGACACATGAATATGATGCTAGAAATTTTGCACTGAAATATATTTGATGGAAAACAGCTTTCTGACAAAGTGAAATTTAGAATGTGTGCCTGTGTGCATGTGTAAACATATATGTATCACTTTTTCAACCCTTCTTTGCTCTTCCTCATGATAAACAGTACATGGAAGAAAATCTTCAACTAAAAAATTACTTTCCTCATGATACTTGGCAGGAAGAACAATCCTTTTCTGACCAGTGTTCTGCCCGAATTTGAGCTAGTTGTGCAAACTTAAGGAAACAAGTGAGGTAGTGGTCCCTTGCACTGGAGGCAAAGTGCAAGGGACAATGAAGTCCAGCGCTGGCTGCAGGCATCTTCCCTGGCCCCGTCCCACTGGAACCCCTAAAGATGACTCTGCATCAGGACTCTGGCATGCCAGTAAAGGCAGAGCAGCAACACTTTCCAGGGGATCAGAGTAACTCCCAATGGGAGGGTGGTGCAGAAAAGGTGGAAAGCCTTTTGTATTTCCATGCTTTCTATTGCACAAGGTTTAAAGACCCGGACTCACAGAGGAAGAAGCTGGTGAACAATTTCCAATTTCTTTGCTGCCTCTTGGCGATAGTAACATAGCCAGTCCCAGGCAACTGAAAGTCATAAGCTGGGCTCCAAAAATGTGAGATCACCCTAGATGTTTTGAGACTGAGTAGGTAAATGCCAAAGGGTATGACATTCTTGGACTTGCGTTCTGAATCCTTCAGCCTTTCTGGGCTTTTCTCTGCAGAATTAGCCTTGGCAAGGGAAAGGAGGTGGGCAGGGAGGTCTGACCAACGTCCTTCCCTCTTGGCATCTCTGAGGCTTTTTATACCAGTTGCTTAAAGGCAAAGAGCCAGATCCCGAGCCAGCATAAACCAGCACAGCTCCGTCGGTGTCAGCAGGGCCTCCTTGATTCACATCCACTTGGGCTCTCCTCCCAGCATCAGGGAAACTCTTCTGAGGAATTAGGTTGCAAATTCAAGCACTGCTTGGCTGGGACAGCACGTCTATGTTATGTGAGGGACCCCCTTGGCTCTGGGGGCTTGCTGGCATTGGGCAGGCTCAACCTACAGCAACCAGCCTAGGGGGAAATCACACACCCCGCCTCCCCAAATCCTCCATTCTGTTTTTTCTCCATTTCCACTCTTGTCCAGGTACCCCCAGGGCCCAGCAGGCCCCATCACCTCTTCCCACGTACCAGGTCTCTTGGGCCATCACTTGGAGTGTATATGTGTGTTTCTGTGTGTCACGCACTTTTTTTTTCCGGGGTCCCCTGCTTCATCATTATCTTAATCACTGTTGTGTTAAGTTTCATGCTTCCTTTGACCTTTATTTTCGGCCTGGTTATGCTGTTTATCTGCCTCTGACACTTGTCCCCTGGTGCTATTGCCAGGGAAACCCAGCACAGAGGCCTTTCCCTTTTCCCCCACCCCCTTGTCCCTTTCTGTTTAATTTTTTTCTTTCCTCTTTTTTCTTTTTTTGTCTTTTAACATGGTTTTCCTAAAAAGTTTTTTAATCAATCAAATTTGAGGCAGAAAATAGGCTTGGTCACGCCTGGTCCTTGGGTCGTGTGACACTCACTCAGGGTCCTGACAGCTCCTCAAAAGGGGCACCCGGGACGAGGAGGGGGGGCCGACAGCGCGTTTCCCCAGGAAAGGGCCTGTTTCCATGGCATTGCCCCCACCTCTCCGCCATCCACCAGCCCGACGTGGGCCTGAGGCTCTTCAAAAGGGGCGTTGGGAAGCGTGCGTGTGTGCAGGTCCGGGGAACAAAACGGTAGCGCGGGGGCGGCGTGCTGGCTGCGCTGACAGCTGCCAGGGTTCTCTGCCACCAGAGCTTGTGGGGAGCCAGCGGGAGCGACGGCGATTGAGCCAGGGCCCCAGCCAAATCCGCATAATCAGGGGCTTTTCATAAATGCCCCATTTTTCATCCCCATCTAAGGCATTTGCTGCAAGAGAGCCAGTAGCCCTGACGTGGAGGGACAGCGTCCTGGTGCACACCGGTGGCTCTGCCCATCTCGCTTGCTCTGCTCCCCCTGCACCCTCCTCCTCCTCTGCCCTCATCTCCGCAGGCTGGCAAGCGCCCGCTCCTCTGCCCAACTGCAGCTCATGCCCCTCTGGCTATGGTAGGGCCCTGCCGGGGCTGGGACGGCGGAGGGAGTATGGAGCCAGCCTCATGGCTATGTCGGTGGTGCTGGCTCCCACCGCAGCAGGACCTGGTCTCTGCATGTGCCTCGCCATCCTTGGCACTGTTGCTTTTCCCTCCAGTCCCCCCTGCTTCCCTCACCCCCGCCTCTCCCCACCCTGCCCTTCTGCTGCCTTCATCCAAGGCTCTGTGCTGGGGATTTTAAAGCCCTTTTCTTCCCCCTGCCCACTCCCACCCCTTTCTCAAGCTCTCTTCTTTCACTCTGCTCCCTCCTGTCCTTCTTTCCCCCATGCCCTTTCCAGTTCTCCATTTGTGCAGGGTCTTTTTCTCGCTCTCTTTTTTATAATTAATGATTAGTTTTAATTGGTTTGCTTAGGCAGCCTGACAGCAAATTAGCAGGAGCCAGCCCAGGGCTGCCGAATGCCAAGTTTGGGGACTGCTGTGCTTTACAGATGTTGGGGTGGGAGGTGAGGTGAACTCCTTGGGATCCTCCCTTGGCACCCCCCCTCCTGCCATGCTGGGCAGTGCCATAGCTGCGCTGCAAGGTGGGGGTCTGGGGCCTTTCCTGGTCCTGGGTGCCATCAGTGCTGGGAAGCTGGGACCGGACGTGGATTGGAACCAGCAGGGCTGCTGTCTCCTGTCCCTCTATCCCATGCCTGGCTCCAGTACTCCAGAGGTGGCCGATGGGCACTGAGCTGCAGGGTTACCTCCAGGATGGCCCCTGTCCTTTTTCTACTGCTCAGCACTGGTTTTCCTCCTTCTTGCATCACCTTTATTGAGCTGGACTGGGCTCTGCTCAACAGGTTTGAGCAGAGGGGGAAAGGGTGAGAGGCAGGGCAGGATTTCCCCAGGGAGCACTCTGCCAAGGGGGAGTCCTTGGGAGCAATGAAGCAGGCGGCTCTACCCAGTGCTAAAAGGCAGGTAATGGGGAAGGGGTGGAAAGGGAAGGGGGGCTTTGCTCTTTTCTTCCTTCGCAGTGATTTCCCTTTGCTTTGCTTTTCTTTTCTTTGCCTTTTTTATAGCTCCCATTTTTCTTTTTTATGAGAGAGAAACTGCAGGGTTCTCCCAGGGCTGGGAAGAGTGCTTGGTCCCAGGCTGCTCCCAGCCAGATGGAGGGGAAGAGAAGGGGGGCAGTGGGCCCATAATCCTGGGAGGAGAGTTTTCCTGGTTAAAGAGGATTGGGGATGGAGTCTAGGACATATCAGCATGTTGTTTTAGGAAGAGGGGGCAGACCATGACCTATTTGGGGTGCTTGTTACCCTCATTTTCAGCACAAAATTTTGCTGAGAGCACTGGCAGCTATGTAGCCCTAATAATCAGTGGGTGTGGTTGGTTTGTATTGTGCTACTGGTATTGCCTTGTAATGGCAGCCAAGAAAGGGGGAAACAGGAGATAACACGAGTTTCCCTCTCCTTCAGCCCATGCGTCTTTCCCTGAGCAGCCCAAGATGGGTAGGAGATGATAGCTGGGTGTGACTGTGCGGTGAGAGCATGTAGGGCTCTGTCCCAGGTGTCCTTCAGCTGCCCCTCGCTCTGCCCTGTCGATTGTGCCAGTTCTTCGCCTTGGCTCACCAGCTTCTCCCCCAGCTCAGGCCAGGCTTGGGCCAGTCTAGGGACATTTCTGTGCCACTGCCCAATTCCCTCGCTCCCAAGAGAGGGTATGAGCCACACTCCTCTCAGCATCAGCGCCTGGACAGGGTCCACGGCCCAGGGCCTGGGCTGGGCTCGCAGAGGAAAGGGATGGGTTTTGTATCTGCCTTTTGTTCTGAAACATCTACTCAGCAGATGACAAGGCCCAACTGCATTTGTAGAGCAGCCAGGATATTCCAGCCCTTTGGCAAAACCAAGAAGGCTTGTCAGGCTGGTGACAGTAGGGGGTGTTTCTTGTCCCCAGCAATCCTGGACTTCTCAGTTGTCCTTGCTTCAGGTGTTAATGGGTGCTTTTGCCCTTTCTGGACACCAGTCCAACCCTCCAGCTGAGTGTTAATATCTACATATGCCTTTTTATGGGATCCAGAGCATGTAGAACTCAAATCAGAGGGATCTGGTGTGTTCCTGGGATTTCTGTCATGCAGGAACAGCTTTTTCGCCAGTCACAGAGGTCCCTGCTGTATTCCAGATTAATGAAAGATGGAAGCCAGCGCAAACACGTCTGCTAGCAGATCCGTGTGTTGTTCAGCTGTGAGTGTACTGGCAAACACCATGCTGTGATACCTTGCTGCAGCCTGGCCCCTTCCCCAAAGACCCGTACGTTTAGAACTCACTCAGGTGAAAATACTGATAATGCACGTAGAGACTGATGCTGTGCAGGCGTCCCCTGAGGCTCAGAGGCTTTGGCCGCAGTGCTCACTCCTTTGCCCCTGCCCTGTTCAGGACATACTGCTGTGCATGCCCATACAGCTCAAGTGTCACTCCCCAGTCCTGATGTGACCCTCAAGAGAGAGTCCCTCACGTGGCTTTGCCAGTGTTTTGGACTTTAACTGAGCTTTGGGCCTCTGCAGAGCAAAGCTAGGAATGAGTCTTCCTTTCTTGGGGAGAGAGGGAGAGGGATGAGGGAGAAATGTGGAAAAATACCTGCTAGAAAAGGCATTTCAGTTCATTTCAGTTCTCTGTGATCTTGGCTTATTCCCACAGCTGATGTCCATGTAATAGCAGGATATGCGTTTTGAACTGCTGCAAAACTTAATGTTCTGCTCACTTGGGAAGTCCTCTTCCTTTTCACGCACACCCTCTCAGGAGGTGTTTTAAGACCTTTTCACTTTCTGGTAGGCTGTTTACATTTCACTGCACTTTCAGTGAGCCAGAAGGGGCTCAAGGATTTGGCCATACGCTGTGCACCCTCGTGTGCCAACAAGACTGGGACAGATCCAGCTGAGCCTGGTTTTGACCCAGGCTTTGTTATCTGTTTGTCAGTCACATGTTGGCCAGTGCCAAGGAATAACTCATGCTCAGACTTTTTTTGCCAGGTGAGTCTTGGGCCAGGCCAGATGTGTGACCATGTGCCCGAACCCTGTGCCATAGCTCCTACTAGTGAGGCACTTGTGGCACTCAGCGAAGAGCTCAAGGACTGGCAGCGCTGTGGTGGCTGTATTCCCACCCATAGGGCCGAGCTCAGGGTGCAGGGCACTTGCTTTGCGGCTTACCAAGTTTATTGCTGATACTAGACTGATCAGGACAGTTTCAAAAATTGATAGTGCTACTGGAGCACCAGGCGCTGTACAAAGTTAAAGGAAGGCACAGCTGCTTCCCCATGAGAGTAGCCATCCCTCTCCCTGGTGTCAGAGCTGTCCCTTCACTTCTCATTTTAGCAATGTGGGTGCCAATATTCAACCTCTCCCTTTGCAGTTTAGGGGACTGTTATAATTGTGTAGTTCTTGACAATTGAGTAGCAGCTGAGGATCACCAGCTGTTTCACTGTAGGGAGGGAAACTGAGGCATGGAGCTGAAGGTGCCTAAAGATGCCCTCAGAGTTCCTGGAGTGACTCACTGAGGGATTATCCCGTCTGGGGTCCTTGGTTGTACATCCCACAGGCTGCCAACACAACCCATTGTTGCAAATGAAACTGAGGGGAGCGGAAAGCGGTGCTACCTTCTGCCCTGCATTTGGCTTGGCTTGCCACCCTTCCTCTTCTCTTCCTCCCCGGACACCCCTCGCCACCAGCACGTGCCCTCAGTCCTACCTCGGCCAGCAGCCTGAGCCGGCTCCTTTAAGGCAGGCACGCCGGGGAATTGTGCACGGTGCCAGCCTTCGCTGCGAGTGCCTCTCCCGCTTCCCCCTCGGAAAGTTTCCTGCCCAATTGTTATGTGCGATCCGATCTGAAAGTTGCTCTCTAAGCTTCTTGTCACATTTTGACTTAATGAAGTGCAACTGGAGTGGGAATTGGGGTTCATCACGCCAGTCTCACTGCGCTCCCTTGTTGTCAGAAAACAGGGGTGGTTGGGGACCGTAATGCAACGCTGCAAGTCGTTATCATTCCGGTCAGTCTGTTTAACACAAAATTAAACAAAGAACTAATTAGTGCCTCATGAATTAATAAATGCGCAGTTGCTGGGTAGGAAGGGGAGGAAGGAAAAAAGGTTGTTGAAGGAAAGATACTGAAAAAGTCGAATTAGGATGTTGTGTCAAGGGGAAAAAAAAAAATCTGAGTCCACTTTGGCAAAGAGTTTGGATCCATTGGTTTCCTTGGAATAAGCTCCCCTCCTCCTTCCGTGTCCTGCTTGTCTGCTCTAGAGCAGCAATGTACGGGCAGGCATGGGGAAGAGGGAGGTCTGGATTTCTTCATGATGTTCCCTAGAAGCTGGAGCTGGGATCCACAGGCCAATAGCCAGGTATAATATTTATCCAAAAAGCTTTATGCCCAGATGCGGGAGCTGAGAGGTGCGGGGTGGAAGCCCTTCCTTGGAAAGGAGGGAGGCTTCAAAGATGGTCATGGTGAGCAAGTCTCCTCTCTTTGTCCAAACGCTTTGGAGCTTCGTACTTTCTGGTGAGGGGTGTTATGTCGTGGTTGGGGCCTGTCCCCAAAAGGTTCGTCTCCCTCTGACTCAGGGGAAGGAGCCAGACTTTGGTCTCCCGAAGCAGAGGAGGGGGCTGGAACAAGTAAAAGGGAAAGCCCCAAGGAGGAGGGCAAGGAGGCAGGGGAGGGAGGGACGAGGCGGAGAGGAGGAGGAGGGAGGGTGGCAGTGGTAAGCAGGAGGAGGGGCAGGGTGAGGTGGCACCCATGGCTTTGGAGGTGGCAACACGTTGCTCATTTTTGTGGAGAATGCAAGATTGTCACAGTAACAGTGCGTAATCTCAGATTAACTATGTCCCAGCAACACTCCCCCTGCCCCTGCTCCTTGCCCCGTCTGTGCTGGCCGGCTCCGCTTCCACATGGAGGCGTGCAGCGCCGGGGAGCACAGCCAGCGCTCTCACAGCAGAGCTGGGCGTGCGGGCTGTGCTGGACGCCCACCCGGCCGGCCAGCCCCGCAGGTGCTGTGGCCATGCCGTGCCGCGCTGCGAGTGAGTGGGCTCTGCTCTGGCGCATTGTCAGGCAGGGAAGCAGGCAGAGCTGGGGGAGGGAAGAGTCCATCCTTAAGAGGACATGTCAAGTACAATTAGCGTTATCTGTCTAAATATGTACTGGGAACACAGAATACAAGAGGAGGCCTGGCTGGCTTTAATGGAGACATATGCAAGGTCATATTGCCTCATACAATCCCCCAATCTGATTTGGGGATTACACATTCTAAGTAAATTGGCGTTATTCCTCTTGCATCATTGATAAGCTGCGGCCGAAAGAAGGGGAGTAAAAAAAACAATTAAAAACTCAAACCCAAGAATTGACCGTGCACAGGGGCAGGGGAGTGAAGCCAGGAAGGCAGAGAGAGTTACAGGCAGAGAGCTCGGGAAAGGGGGAGAGAACAAAAGGAAGGGAGAGAAAAAAGAGCATGACAGAATGGCAGAGAAAGCAATGGAAAGAGCAAGGAAGAACAAAGGGAAGAAAAAGGTGAGAGAGGGGATGAGAGAGCCAGAAGGACAGAAGGTGCCAGGGTGGGAGAAGGACCTCAAGTGGGGGAGCTGTTACTCCAGCCGTGTCCTCAGCCTTGTTAGCACCAGGATTTGAGTGGGAAAGGAAGGAGCCAGGCTGGTTATGCATCTTCCTCACCCAAGGGGCTCCCTGTGCTCCGTGTCCGTCCGTCCATCTGGGATATCTCACCAGCTCCTTCCCGCTCTGGGTTCCAGCCAACACCAGGCATCTATCTTTGGCGCAGCGTGCAGGCAGTGGTGGAGTGCGAGTGATGGGAGGAGGCCGTCCGCACGCACAGAGCACCAGGGCCCCAAAACACAGGGGCGAGCCACAGCAGCAGCACAGACTCCCCAGAGCCAAGTCCCTCTCACTTTTGCTCTCTGGGGGGATAAAGCAGGGTCCCTGCAAGGGACTGAGTTGTGGCACACACTGCTGCACCCTGGAGAAGGAGGTGTGCTGTGAGCCGGTGCTTGGCGCAGGCAGTTGGGGCTCACTGTGCGTGACCTTGGGCCAGTTTTTCATTTCACTGCCATGTCTCGGGCAGTTGTGATAGCTGTTTTGGCAGGGTTGCAAAACAGAGACTGCAGGAATGGGCCAAGCACCCTTGCCATTGTGCATGAAGCCACTCCGTGCTCCCTGCCACCTTCTGGCTCTGGGAGAAGGAAGTCCCTGGCTGGCTGGCTGGCTGTGGAGCAGTTCTCCCCCTCCCACGAGCTCTCCTCCCACCCTGCCTGTGCAGGATAACCCCCTCCGGAAGTCTCACGGCATGGCTTTTATGCTCTGTCACATTTTTGGAACATATGGTTTTAAATAATTCAATTTACTTTTCATGTGTTTTGCTGTGACTTTTTTTCCCCTGTCCCTTTTCTCTTTCCTCCTCGCTCTGCATTCTCCAGGAAGGAAGACGCACAGATGAGTGGATAAGGGGGTTCAGTGCCTTGGGACCCAGTCCTGCACCCCGTCATCTTGTGCCCCATTGGTGTGCAAGGGAGGCCTCAGCATTAGCACACTGATGAACCTCGCACACTGATGAACCTCTGGGAAAGAGGGGTCAGGAGAGGAAATGGGAAGATTGGAAAGGGAATAATTTGGCATGGAGCAGAAGGCACCCTTGGATGTGTAGGCAAAGTATGGTGCAGACCAGCACAAGGTCTGTCTGTGGTACCTGGGAAGCAGGATTCAGGCCAGTAATAGCTGCTGTCTCTATGCTAAATTATTCCCAGCCCTTGTTAGGAGTCTCATGCACAGCGAAGTGCAGGAGTGCTGTGTATCTCGTGATGTGCATGGCACTGCATGGTGCAGCCAGAAGCAGGAAAGCACTTTGTTCCCGTACGAAGTCTGAATGCCCTATGCTGGCCCCGCTTGCAGCTGGGTTCTCACCCAGCTTTTGTGAGTGTCCGTGCCTTGGCTCTTGGTCAGGTGTGCCCTGTGTATTAACTGGATCCTTTCTCTTCCCTCTCTAGGATGAAGTGAATTTAGAGCTAAAAACGAGGCAAGAAACCAGGCCTTGAAATCTCCGAAAGGTAGGAGAGACTTCAGACTGCAATGGGTATGTCACTACACCCTCCTGGGTTCTCTTTTCCTCTGCGTGTCTCTCACACTTTATGACCTGCTCGCTGTGGCTGTGTCTGCACTAGAACTTCTGGGGTTGGACCGTTGTTAGTTATAAAGAGAGATGAAAACAGAAGAAGGTCTAATGCAGACATGGCTTATGTGTGTCCTAATCCTGCCTTTGTCTTTGTACACCAGTTGTTCTGGGCACCTGGTTTTGTCACTGTGGGTTTTCCTCAGTATCTTCTCTACTGCCTCTATCTTTACAGATAAAAAATGTGTAAGGGCTTTGGTGAGGAGGGTACCGCTTTATCTTCATCCATGTGGGCTGGTGGGAGATGGATAAGGTCCTTTCACTGAATAGGATGCAGTCTCCATCTACTGTGAAGTTTTGCTGAGCTGAGTTCACATAATTTAAGATGGTGATATGCATGCTCTCCTTCTCTGGCACATTTTTATCTATTCAGACTGCAGCACTGTGCTGGTAGGATGGAAGCATCTCTGTGTCTCCAGCAGAATCCTGACTTTTCTGGGTTTTCCCTTTACCTAGACCCTCACGGTCTGTGTTACTGCAAAAAAACCCCAACTTTGCAGTCTCCTAGAGCTGGATGGCCACTTAGTCCGTGCCTGATAAGAGTTAGAGGCCTAGAGCCCAGGGAAATGAAAGCTGATTGCCTCTCTTAAAGGCCTTGTCTCCATGTGCTGGGTAGGAGAGTCCCTATGCCACCTCAGGTGATGGTCACTGAGAAGTCCCTGCCATGCCGAGTCCACGGAGCTCCCCTGTGTGTTACCCAAAGAGTTCCCACTCTCTTCCCTGCGTCTCTCCAGCGCCGCCAAGTCTAGCCTCTCTCATTGCTCTTCTCCCTCCCCAGGCACCAAGGCAAGTCTGAGACCAGGCCAGGACACAAGAGGCAGTGGTGGTGGGGAGGGTGGGGAGCACTCTGCCCCGTGGGACGTCACCTCAGAGGTGACACAGTCGCTGCGGTGCGTCTGCGCTCAGAGCATCCCTGCAGCAGTGGGGACCCCTGAGCCCCAGCGTCAGGGAGCTCATAGGCTGAGTCCGAGCGGTATCAGAGGGGCCCAGGCTGGTTGGGGCGGGAGGGGGCCCCAAGCCGGGCTGGGCAGTGTCAGAGGTGACCGGTGGAAGGCCAGTGTTATGTAAATACCGCTGCTGTAACATGGCAGGCCTGAATGGCCCTATGCATCCATCCATCATTGCTGGGGAACAGAAGCCTCCCTGGGAGCACGGGGGGCCAGCAGCGCGGGGCATGCAGACACAGGCAGCATGTGCCCTACTCATAAACTGTTTGTTTTCTTTTTGTCTCTCTCATTTCGGGGCACCCCGCCGAGAGCAACTCTCTGTTTTGTCCTTGCAACCTCTCCCCCAACCTTCCCCCCACCACTTTAGCCCTTCCTTTTCCTCCCTCCTTCCCCCGGCCCTTAAAAAAAAGGGGAAAAAAAAAAAAGAAAAAAAAAAAAAGTCCCCAGTTCACATTGCGGCTTCTTTCTCTGACTTCAAAGGCTCCCCATCATTGTTTGGGATCGGCAGGCAGTGGCCCTGAAAACGTGATCACAGCCGGGCACAGTGTAGGTCACCACCGAGCGCCATGCTCCGAGCGCTGAAAGGAACAGGCAGATTCTTCCCTTTTCATGCTTCACAACCCTGGTTACAGCGCTCTGCCTCGCCCGCGTGCTCCTCGCTGCGTGGCTATTCTTGCTCTTTTCTCCTCCTTTTCCTCCTGCCCTCCCTCTCTCTCTTTCTCTCAGGTCCCTCATTTCTCTGTCCATTTGCTCTCATTCTGCCCTCCTCTGTGCCCAGCATCACACACTTTTCACACTTTCTTCTCTTTCTTCTTTCCATTACTTTTCTTCCTCACTCTCTCCTGCCTGGTACAGCACTGCTGCCCCTCCTCTCTCTCTCCCCTCTTTGGCGCTGTTATATGAATCACTGTTTTCTTTCTCCCTTTCCCTCTCCTACAGGTCAGGCTGGAGGTTGATTTCCTCATGCTCCCTGTTCCTGTTCAGTAGCAGCCTTCCTCTGACGTTTGCCTGCGTTTCTGTCTTCCCCTGTGATATCTCACTCACTGTGCCCAAAATTGCGGAGGTTCTGTAATCTCTGGATTAGCCCCAGACAGCCTGCAGTCCTGTTCTTCCCGCAAGGTGCAAGTCGTCTGCTTTCATGTGCAATGGGCTTACTCCCCTGAAATTTAGCATGGCTTTACACAGGGAGGCAGCACACAGTGCCTGCCAACAGCGTCAGCTTCCAAACTTGCTCTCTGGCTTTGCTGGTTAACCTGCAAGGAGCTGGCAAGTAGGGTTAGTGTTGTGGACGAATTTGTGAAGACAGGCACTGACTTCACATATATCACAGGGAAACAGAGGAAACATTTGAATCTTGTAGGTCTCATGTGGAACATGACACTGATGGCAGTGCTGGAGGGCAGAGTTAGGCAGGGATAAGGCAGAGTGAAGCAGGCCCAGCAGTTTGAATGGGCATCCCAGAATACTTTTGCAGTGGATTTCAACTGGGGAACATCACCTTGTTGTACTGAAACTTGGACGCGTGTTTGGCTGCATGGTGAGCCACTGTCAGATGGCAACTCCTTGCCTGCAAAACATCCCTCCCAGCAACACCAAGACTTTCATTTTGTTGGCGGCAGAACAGCACAGGACTCTGCACCCCTCCAGCACCCAGCCAGGGTACAGCTGCCATGTCCTCTGCCCCCGGAAGCGGAGATCATGATGCTTGTGCCTCTGGTGATTTGTGAGGTTGTTTTAATGCCGAGGAGCCCACCAGGACTTGTCTCTTGCTAAATAGGCATATTAAGGGACATTGCGGCAGGGGTTATAGAGTAATAATTTGTCCTAATGAGCTGGTGTCACGTTCTCCTAGGCCGAGCTGTGTGCGAGCAGGAGCCGTGGTAGGAAGGGGCTGCACTGGCTGACCTGTCAGCCCAGGTTAATGAAGTACTGCGCCACTTGGGGGGTCAGAGAGCAGGAGCTCAGCCAGCCTGCAGCGGCTCAGGGGGGCTGGAGGGGAAGGACAGGGCTCTCCCCTGAGCTGAATGTCCCGGGGAGAGGCCTGTGCCCTGCAGGGCGGAGCAGCAGGATGCACGTTATGACACTGGGATCTCCATGCTGTGCTGGCGGGCTGAGTGCCACTGCATCCTCATCAAACTGTCTCAGAGGTGAACCTGCGGCAGCTGGGGTTTGGCAGGGGTTTGTTCTCTGGTCTTGCGGACAGCCCAGGTTGGCACACGTGGAAGGAGGCAGGAAGAGAAAGAGAGAATAGATCTCACCTCTTTTACAGGTGCTCCCAGGACTGGCAGGGCTGAGCTCCCACACAGGCAGACCAAAAGAAAAATTCCTCGCGACACCACGGGATAGGTGCAGGCAAGTGGCCGGTGGTGATGACCAGTGTCTAGCTAGGAGGTTTACAGAGAGATGCAGCGTGTTCATCCTCACCTTTCTCTGTGCACAGAGTGTATGAACAGCCAGAGGAAGTTCTCTCTGTCCTTCCTGTTCCCTCTTTCTCCTCCCCTTATGCTTCCCCATGGCTTGCTGAGATCCTTTGCCTTGCACGGCAACTCTAAACCCAAGCAGTTGCTTCCATCCCTTCTGGGCAGCAAAGACGCAGGGAGAGTTTTGCCAGTCCCCCAAGTGAACGGTATTAGGGAGCAGGCTGGCGGCAGGACATCCTGGGCAGCTGTGGTTTGAGCAGGGCTCCGCACTCTGTGGGAGAGGGCAGGAGAAGCCAAGAAGGGGGAGTCCTGGCCCACCTGCTGCTTTGGGGATCCATGGCCTGCCTTGTCCCTGTGGATCACACCACTCCATCCATGCTGGGGCAGGACAATGCCCTTGGCCACACCAGCGCCCTGCGGTCTACAACACAAGCCCTGTATACCATCTTCCTCCTCCTCCCACTCGTCTTTCTTTGCTCCTTCCCCCCCTGCTTCTCTTTGCTTTTCTCTGTCTCCATCTCTCTCTCCCTTTCATCTACTCAGAAGGCTTTACTCTACTTCCTTGTCACCCTAATTGATTGCATTAACCTTTCAGCGTATTGGATTTCCCCAGCACCGTGCAGAGAGCACTGTGCAATATGCTTATAATCTGGGCTGTAATGGACAGGGAGCAGTCAACGAGCCCCTGCTCCAACAGGTTCTGCTGACAACTTCTTCTCGGGGAGGGGGAGAGGGAGTGCGCTGTCCTGCAGCCTGCACAGACCCGGCCTCGCCGCTCCCCAGCGAGCAGGGTAGCAGTGTTAGCTTGTGAGAACAGAGTCCTTTGAAAAGGATCCAGCTTGGGAAGCAGGGGGGAGATGTCATATTTGACCCTATTCCTGTAATTGTTCCTTGTGTCTGAGCCCCCCTCTCCCCTGTCTGCTCTGTCTACAGTTTTGTTCCATCTGTTCAAAACCAAATTAATGTACACTTTACATTTAGGCACTTGTTGCTAGTGGCAGGATGAGAAGACAATATCATGGAATCTGCATGTTTTCACATCGTGCTTGCCTTTTCCTTTTCCTTTAATTTTGGTGTATGAGGATGTGAGGGAGGTGGACAATTTGCCTGGGGTTTCAAAGGCAAAAGCATAGGAATATTGTGCTCATGAGGAAGATGGCACCAGGGTGCAGAGAGATCAGGAGGCAGAAGCCCTGAATTATATCTCAGGCTTGGCCTTGGATAAATCCTTTCACTCCCTGGTACCTTATTTCCCCCCCCCAGGATGGCAGAGCTCTGATTTCGGCACCCTGTAACATGCTGCAGAGTCTGCAGGAGGGCTGCGGGGAGACCCAGGGCTGTTATCTCTGCTCACTGGGCAAGGATGGGAAAGTGGCTGCAGACAGGCAGTGAAGCTACACAGCCAAGTGTCACTGCTCACACTGACTGTGAGGCGGGAAATAAACCCACAAGATCAGTGGCAAGAGCATGCGAGTCTGTTAAAGGCCTGGCATCCTGCTGGTGGTCAGGGCCAGAGGCAAGAGATGCTTTGGCATTTGTTTATTTTAAAGGACTGCAATGATGGATCTGCTACAATCTTCTGGTGATGGTGCCCCCTTTAAAGTACCCTAGCATAGGCTTCAGTTCAACAAAATGCTTTGAGCACCAGCTTGAGTTTTGCTTAAGCCAAAGTCATTTAAGCACATATTTAGAAGTTTCATTCGACATGGACCATAGGATGAGACCTAGACCCTTGTGAGGCCCTTTTATAGTTCTCCTTTTTAAAGAGCATTTAGCCCAAGATGGGTCCTCATTTGTGGTTAAGGCTCACAGTGTAAAAAATAGCAATAGTGGAAGGGTTTCTGATCACTTCATAGGTCTTTAGTTCAAGAGTTACATCATCTTGTTAAAAGCAGAGTTACTCCTGCTGCTGCTTTAGAAGGTGGCTCACTCTGCCCTGGGGATGTTTAGAGCTGACGTTTAGAAACATTGCAAGTTCCTGAGCCCACCAGGAGGAGGGGACAGGGCTGTATCGTGAAATGTAAAGGTAAATCCCCAGTCTCTCTTTGTTTTTCCAGGAAGAAAGGAGAAATGACAGGAGTCAGAGAGAGGAAAAAAACTTTACTCCAGGTGATCATTCCGAAAAGTGGGAGGCTCCTTACAAGCCAGGAGGTAGTTGAGGGGAGGGACTTTATTTTAGGTTAAATAGAGAAGGAATAGGAGCAGGAAGCAAAGGATGAGATATTAAAACAAGCAAGAGAGAAAGAGAGCGAGTGAGAGCAGCACCTCCTAAATGGAAGAGTAAACAGGCACTCCGAGGCATTAACTTAATTGATTGTTCTGCAACAGGCTGAACGCTGTGTTATTCTGTCGCCGTGGCAACAACCCAAAAAAATTGTCAGCCTGTTTGGATGAAGTGAAGCGAAACATTCTCTAATTTGTGGTGATCCGGGTGTTTGTTTTCCTTCCGAAGAGGCGGGGGCTCTATTGATCTATTGTTTGCACAGAGCTTTTTTTTAATGGCGATATGGGGAAAGCAGGAGGCTGGGGTATGCTCCCGGGGCAGGTGAGGCAACGGGGCTGTCTCTGCTGTGTTTCCCCAGCTCTGCCTTTGCAGGGTGGCCACGCGAATCCATCTGAAACTCCAGCGGTAGGAACTGTCCCAAGGAAGCTTGAGGACAGGGGAAAGTGTTTGGCTGTGATGAGCTTGTGCCAGAGCTACTGCTTCGGTCCTTCCTGTTCTCGTCCCTTTGGGTTCTTGCAGTCCCTTCTGTATTGCGGTTTCTGGTGTTAGGTGAGGACAGCTACAACTGCCTCAGGGACAAGAGCAGCTCTGTCCCCCCCAGCTCCTTTCCCAGATCCATGCTATTCCGTTTGATGTGTGCAGACCTGTGCCTGTGCACACCCTGTGCTTGTGGGAACGTATTGTTGCACACTCAGTGGATAAGAGGAGTCATGTTTGAGTTTTATCCCAGGACCACAGCTGTGGTAAGATAACAAAGCACCCACTTTGAGCTCTCTGTTACAGCAGCAGAGAGATTAAATCCCTGGGCCAAAGGATGGGGGATTTTGTCCCCGGGATAGGGGGCCAAGCTGCTCCAAGGGGCTGTGCGGGACGGGGGGTGGGGACAGCCACGGTGGGACGGGTGGAAGGGTGAATTGCTGCAGGCACAGCTTGGGCCAGATCCCGGGGGGCAGCGCGGATGGGAAGAGGCACCACAAGTTGTGCAGTGGCTTGTGCACCTCGTCAGCTGCGTCTGGCTGTGCACAGCCCTGGGGGCCAGGAAGGAGCTACTGGGGATGCCACTCGCTGTCAGCACATGCTTGGTTTTAGAGTGAAATGTTGCTGCAGCACTTGCTTTAGCTGGGAGATGTTCAGTCAGAATGGGAAAGCCCAGGAGACCGGGGAGCAAGCCCACGTGGCCAGGAGTGAGCAGCAAGGCCTTGGGCCAAAGACACGATGCCAAGAGACGGGTGCTGTGGCAGTGGAGGGGAAAGCTGGCAAAAAGGTGCCTTACAGGTCTGCAGCAGGGGGAACAGGCAAAGATGGCTCCAAGCCAATGGGAGGGTGAGTGGCAGAGGTGGCTCTGGGCCAGTGAAGGAGAGCAGAGAGGGTTTCCTTGTGACAGGGGATCAGTAAGAGGGACAGGTTGCTGACCTTCCTTGTGCATGGCCCTGCACAGAGGTATCACCGTCTCGTTTGGGGTTTTCTGCACTCCCACAGCCTTTGGGCACCCCGGTGGGGAGCACCGTGTTTCCCATTCAGGCAGATCATCCTCATTACTCCTCAGCAGTGTCCCAGCCCACGCCCAGCTAGTCCAGCTGCTGCATAGGGGCTGTCTAGTTGATCCCTAAGATTTCAGGGAGAGCTGTAGTGTCAAGTGCTGGAGACTGTTGCTTTGTGGGGTGTGCAGGGGCAAAAAACCACAGTATGTCCCTGTGCTCTTCCTGCCTTCCTCCTTGCTCCTTTGTCTGTTGTCTTGTGGGGTTTTCCTCTTCTGTTTATACTGTTGTGCTTTATCGCACTTTTTCTTTTCTCTTTCTCTCTGTCTCCCTCTCCTCTATTTCACTCTCTCCATCCAGGTTTTAACTCTTCTGCTCTGTTGCTCTTTCTCACAGTGTAGATGTGGGTGGGGATAAGAGACTGTCGCTGGCGGGTGAGCAATGTCCCTAGGCACTGTGTCCTGCTTAGGGATCTGTCCCCTGTGCTCCCAGTGGGTGTCCGTGGGTAGGGGCACCGTGGGCAGGTGAGACAGGAGCGCTTCATGTCTCCCAGGAGAAAGCTGAGCTGCCAGTTAAAGTTTGGTGGTTATTGGCGTCAGGAGAAGCTAAATAACCCTGTAACTGGTATGAAGGTGAATTCACGGTCTAGTGAGCACTGAAAATACGAGAGGGCTCTGAGACAGGCAAAGTGTGGAGAGGGGAATACAACTCACCCATGGCTCAGGGCAATGCTGTGTCTCTAGAGCGGTGTGCGGACGTGTGCTGTTGCCATCCTGAGCATCAGCCGCAGCACACCGCCTTCTGGGGGGCCGGCCAGGATGAGGAGGGTGCTCAGTACTGCAAGTTTGGCGACAAATGAGGCATGCACACATTGACATGGCAAGAACGCCCGCAGAGAAAGTCTGTGTACCCCTGGCTGTGGACAGCCACGCAACGTCTGACTGCACAGCCCTGTACACATGGGTGGCCGCGTGCCCACACGGTGCCACGAGGCTATGCACATACATGTGCACAAACGTGTAGACAGCCATACCCACGCAGGATCTCGCAGGTTCACATCTCTGCATGTCCTCATGTGTGTAGATGCATCCACAGTTATGCAAACATAGGGGCGCAGGCACATACACGCTACAAATACAGTCCTCTGCCATCTGCATCGGCTCGCAGTCAAGTCAAATTCCTCTCTGGTGTAAGTACACTCTAGTCAGGCAGCACAGACAGATTTATCCCAGCATATCTTGAACGTCTGTGCGGCTACCTGCTGTGAGCGGGAGAAGAGTAGCAGGAAATCTATTCTCCTTCCAGCTGGGAGAGGCTGATGCTTTGGAGTACCAGGAGATGTGCAGAGAGGAAACCCCCTTCAGCTTTTCACCTGGAGCTGGTAATCTCCTTGCACTGAATCCCTGGAACAGGGGAATTGCATTTGAAGCTCAGCCAGTGGTGATTTAGTGTTAGACGTTTGCAGAAGAGACTTTGATTAATTCGTAGTAAAATCAAGTAGCACTTGGGTGCCAGCACCACATTCCAGGGTGAGCCGGCGACCGAGGTGCACGCTGGGCGGGCTGCCAGGTGCCTGAGCAATCCCCGCGGAGGTGGAAGGGCCATCCAACCCACAGCCTCTCCCTGCTTGGGCTTCTTAATTATTAATTTATTTTTCTCCCTTCCTTGGCAAAAAAATAGTATTTGGTAACGACCTCAAATTGCAAAATGCTGATGATTTGGAGAATGTGTCACAGAAGCTCCAGGGTGATAAAGGGGAGACGAATCCCAGCCAACAATCCGGCTCAGCCAGTTTGCCTATTTATTAAAGAAAAAGCCCAGATCATTAACTTTTTTGTTGTTGTTCTGTTTGCGGGCAACTCCCTGCTGGCAACTTTCGGGCGCCCAGTAAATTAAACCGAGTATCGGCCTGGTTCGGGGCAACCTGAGCACCTAGTTAACGCTGTGAAATGCGCTAGAAACTGGCTTCGTTTATGTCAGCGCATGAATAAACCCTTTAGGGTACCACGCAAAAGCACTCTCTGGCATAAAAGCGGTGTCAGAAAATCCTCACTTGCTGCCTTGTGGAGGGTCAGGTATTGTAACTGGAGAGCTGAGCTTCAGTTCTCCTCCCACTGCTTGTTCACACAGTTAATTGCCCCTCGACACGTTGCTGTGCCGTGTTGGTCCCCAGAGAAGCAGGGCTGGAAGAGAGCATCTGTAGGCACAGGCTTTGTTGGTTCCCCATTTGCCTGCTTGGTTTGGTTGTTGAATAAAGAACAGTTTAGGGATGGGCTTGCCTGCCTGGTGCCTCTGTGAACTCAGAGAGTTCCCTGTGCTATCAGGGAAAGGTGATCACGTCCCCCTCCTCTGGAACATCCCACGTGTTCGCTGAAGTAGTGCTTCAAGCTAAATCAGTTTGCTGAGGGCTCCAGCTTCCCTTAATTCAGTGTCAGGACCGGGCTTGCATGGCTATTATTCAAGAGGCTTTATCAGAAGCACAAAGCTAGCATCTGCCCTCCTGCTTCCCTCTGGGCATCACCAGCTCTCCTGCCCTGGGTTTGGCACACAGAGACTCGAGGGACTGCCTCACGGAGCCCATTTGCAGGCAAAACTCGTTTCAACTCCTAGAGAGTCTTGGCTGTTACGCTGGCTAGAGGAGCGTGGTGGCTTGTCACTAGTCACTGGCAGAGCAGCGCAGAGGTGCAGAGAACCAGCTAGAACTGAGGAGCTCGTCTGGGAAAAGGGAACAAAGATGCTGCTGAGATCGCTAGCCTCTCCCCTTTCCTCTTTCAACCCAACTGAGTTGTAATTAGGGATGGATTTTAGGTTTTAATCTCAGCTGATGTCCGAGCGCTTTCCTTCAGAGGCAGCCACCTTCTTCCCTAGGCCTGGTTCATGTCCCTCCACAATAATTTCTCTGGTGAAGCCTGCCCAGACCCGTGCTCACGTGGGTGCTGATGGAAGGAGAAGGGTATTTTTCAAGGTTTCTGCTAGGTTTTTTTCTTCTGAAATACAAGGATGTGCAATTTTTTTAGTTTCAATTTAGCATTGGAGAATTTTATAATTTAGTAATTAAAATCTCTGATAGGCTTTAGAAATTGCAGCTAATTGAATTTAATGGGAAGATGATTTTCAATTTTATTTGATTACCCGGACCCCTGGCATTGGTATTTATGGGAAAAAAATGGGAAATGTGCTGTGTGGGCTAAGATGGCATAATTGAATTAGGGCTAATCGGATTTCTTCGTCATGAATTTCACTATAATTTTCCTATAATTTTCCATTAGATATCTAGTTTACAAATATTCACAAAGAAATGAAGCTCTTTCGGAATGGAGATTGCTGGCTAACAGGATTACAGGGACGATAGCTCGGCACTGCCAGCCCGGGCTCCTTCAGTAATGCAATCGCTGCGTCTGCCTCACACTTACCGCCCGCCGCTGCTCCCCGCACCCCCTCCGGCCTACTGCCAGGGCTCCCGAGGGGCCGCAGCCACGCTTTCTCCAGGGTCTTTGCTGCCTCTTCACAGTGGTGTCCATGTGCCACTTCACTGCACACGTGTCCTCGTGCACAGCTTATAATTTAGTAATTAAAATCTCTGATAGGCTTTAGAAATTGCAGCTAATTGAATTTAATGGGAAGATGATTTTCAATTTTATTTGATTACCCGGACCCCTGGCATTGGTATTTATGGGAAAAAAATGGGAAATGTGCTGTGTGGGCTAAGATGGCATAATTGAATTAGGGCTAATCGGATTTCTTCGTCATGAATTTCACTATAATTTTCCTATAATTTTCCATTAGATATCTAGTTTACAAATATTCACAAAGAAATGAAGCTCTTTCGGAATGGAGATTGCTGGCTAACAGGATTACAGGGACGATAGCTCGGCACTGCCAGCCCGGGCTCCTTCAGTAATGCAATCGCTGCGTCTGCCTCACACTTACCGCCCGCCGCTGCTCCCCGCACCCCCTCCGGCCTACTGCCAGGGCTCCCGAGGGGCCGCAGCCACGCTTTCTCCAGGTCTTTGCTGCCTCTTCATTCACAGTGGCATGTGCCACTTCACTGCACACGTGTCCTCGTGCACAGCACACATGTCCCTGCCGGTGCTGTGCTGGCGCGTGTGCACGTGCAGTGTTGGCGCGTACCCGGGCTTGCTCAGAGTCACTTGTGTGCGTGCTCACATATCCCCTGTGTCAGCACTGGTGATGTTCAGGCAGCCTCGTTGCACAAGCAGGGCTAGTCCACGTGGATGCATGCATGCTGCATCATGGGCATCTCTGCATGCACTCATCACTGTGTCTCATGCACAAGGGGATGCTTTGCCTTCCCTCCCTGTTGCTGTGGTGGGGATGCTGCTGTCACATCCCCGAGGAGGGGTCGCAGTCAGTCCCCACTGTATGCAGTCCAGGGTCTCCTTTCTCTGCTCTTGCTGCCCGTTTCTTACCTCCGCCATCACCTCCCCTCACTTCCCTGCTGTCACTTCTAACGAATGAGTGCCCATCCCGCCTGCTCCTTTGGGGACAGTCCCCAACATCCCTCTGTACCTGCCTCAGTGCCCCGTATGGAAGCAGGGCTGACACAGCCTCTGCCTGTGATGGGGCAGGTAGAGCAGAGCGGATAACATGCCAGGCTCCCTCTGCCTTCCCTCCTTTCTGCCTCTCACTCCTGCCCAAGCCAGGTCAAATCCAGAGTGAATTTATGGAGACCATCCCTATTCCACAGCGTCAGAGTCCTGTAAAATCCAGCCTGTGTCTCTGCCTGTCCCATCTCTGTTGCTTGCTGGGCTGCACGTTGAAAGCCTTTCCCCATCCGCTGGTGTGACCCAGCCCGTTTCAGGACACAGTTGCTGGTGGAGCGAGTCATTACCCTGGGGAGTAAGTAGGGTAGCAGCTCCTCGCTACCCAGAACCACTTGCCATCTCCATGGCATCAGGCCTTCCACATATGTCCAGAGCAGGACAGTCTCTGCTGAAACATCTGTGACAATCCAGCCCTGTCCTGGGTGCCCAGGCAGGCATCACGCCGGTGTGCTGCAGGAGCCATACACAGGACCTCCCATGTTTGTACACTTATGTGTGAACGTGTGTGTGTACCCATGACATGCGCCTCGCGTTTTTGTTTGCATCCAAGCATGTGTGTGCAGGAACACAAGCTGGCTTGCAGCTCCTCTAGACAGAAATCACCTTTTTGTTTTGCGTTTGCCCCGTGCTCTGCAGGAATGGGTCTTGCCCAGCCTGGGACCTGCCCTTGGGCAGCAGTTTCCCAGTGCCTCTGGAGGCCATTCCAGTGCCTGATGTGCCGCCCTGGGGCTCAGAGGCTTTGTGGGGGCAGCTCTGGGCTGGCTCAGGGTGGCATTTGCTGGTTTTGCAGGCAGAGCGCCTGCTCTTCAGTGCCAGGTACCTTCCCTGTTGGATGCGATGTCTGGGTAGGACTATCCCCTTTGCCTCCTCGCCCTGAAATCCCCAGGCTGCACTTTTAATCGCTGTAGTAAATTGTAACTAATTGTTAGTGCATTCAAACCCCTGCCACTCCTTCCCCCTAAGTCTTCTGGGCCCCAGTGGAGCACGAGGACGTGCAGTGTACGTTCACTGCCGTATGGCCTGCTCCTGGTACAGTCATTCCCTCTGGGCAGTGGTCAAGAGATGAGCAGCATTTGGCTTCCAGCAGATGCTGGAAGCTGTGGAGTGTCTGGAAGAGCAGCAGCCACATGGTGGGGAGCTGGTGTCAAACTGAGTAACGCCAAGGAATAGTAAATGGCAGAAGCGATCCCAGCAGAGCCCCACCCGGTACACTGAGACTCAGCACAGCCGCTTTGGCAATGTTTTCTGGGCGCCATGTGCCAATAATGTGATTGAAACTGAATTGAGAAGGAAGGAGCAAAAGAGAAGGAAAGGGAAAGAAAGCACGGATTGTCTGCTCCTGCCGCCCAGGCCCCGAGGCCTCCGGGCGCCTCCCTTGACGAAACAGAAATCAAACAAAATTACAGAAATAGGGCAAGAGCATTTGCCTAATAGACTCCCCAAGCAGGAGCAGGAGGAGGAGCACAGTGCTGCCAGATCTCCAACCTGCAATCTGTGAGCCAGCGCCCTGAGCCCACATGAATCCAGAGCACGGCCCCAGGCCCCAGGGTCAGCTCCAACGAAGGAGGGAGAAACTGCCAAGAAAATGGGATAAGCATAAAAAACAAAGGTAGAAGAGACACACAAAGGGGGATGTCCCACATATCAGCGTGACTCACCCCCTGCTCAGCCCTGGCACACTGTCTGCGGGGAAAGCATTAAACTGTAATAATAATAATAAATTAATCATCCTTCCCCCTCCCATTGCACTTTTCATCTGAGGATCTCTGAGCACCTGGCAAACATTAATTACTGAGAGCTCCCGACGCCCCTGGGAGGGTGGGAAGGGACAAGGAGAGATCTCTTCACCTGCCGTGAAAGGACAGCCATGGCTGGAGCGGACAGGGCGGCTCTCACCATGGCATGGCGGCGCAGTTCAGAGCAGGATGAGGGGTGCTGCCTTCCCTTGAGTGCTCCTGGGGACTGGGGGGGTTCAGGAGCTGCTTCGTGCCGGGGCACGGTCAGAGGCAGCTTTTCCTCAGGGAGGATCCATACTCTGGAGGGATGGGTGAAGAAGGGGAGATGCTGCCCTAATGGGGGGCACAGGGGCCCCCAAAGGAGCAGAAAGCTCTACAGCCTCTGAGAAAGGGAAGAACAAACTTTTCTTGGGTAAGAAGCAAAGGAGGGAGGATGGGGAAATAAAACCTGATCCTGTGACTGGAGATCGCTGAGATAGGAAATCAGGCCTTGCCGTTGCGTCAGCTGCAGGGCGTGGACTTCACCTGAAAAAACACCTTGGCAAGTTGTTCCTGCAAGGAGGAGTGGGAGGGACAGTGGGAAGTCTGTGGAGGGGATCCTCTGGGTGTGTTTAGGTTGTGTGTGTGGGTTCATGTGTGTCATGGTGTATGGATATGTGTGTATTTGAATGTGAGTGAGCACAGAGTATCATTTTCTTTGTCGGAGTGCATATGCATGTTGTGTGTGTGTGCTGGGATGGGAGGGGTGGAGAACATTTGTATACTGATGTGTGAACGTGCTCAGCTTGGTGCATGTAGAAGAACAGGTATGTTTAGAGAGTCTGTGTGGCTGCATATGTGCAGTGACACATCCATGTTATAGCGTGTGTTCCCCCGCATGAGGAGTCTGAGATACAGCTGGGGCCGCTCTCTTAGGGAACAGTGGCGGTGAGCAGAACTCCCACTGCTTAAATACGAAGTTTGTAGGAGAAGTGAAAATGGAGAAATCTGGGTGATGTGAGGTGCAGTGAACTTATGGGATCCGTCAGCAACCTCACACCTGGAAGAAAGCGTTGGGTCCAAACTGAGCTATTACAAAGCCAGAGATGAACCAGCACAAACGTTTCTGGTGCTGTCCATCGCTTCCCAGGGTAGGATATTCCCTGGCAGGTGCTGTAGCATCTGACTCAGGCACAAGGACCAAGGCAGGCTCTGACGAGGATTGTGGGTGATGTTGGCTGGGCTGGTGTCTGTATTGGGGCCGAGTGAAACGCAGATAGGCAGGATTTTAAAGGCAGCACCAGGTGAAAGTGCTGGTCAGAGCCAATGGCATGGTTAGAAACCAGCAGGGGAAGTCGGGGCAATGCTGATGATGTTTTGCCCATCACTCTTCAAGCAGTAGCGTGCCTGCACCAGGTGGGAAGGGGAGCCCCATGCAAGGGCTCGGTTCGGGAGCACTGCTTGGCTGGGCAGCACCCGGGGCAGGGCATGCCTGCCTCCTGCCTGACACTACTGTCCCCACCCTGCTTCCTGGCCCGGAGGGTCCCCGGGTGGCTCCGTTTCACTAGACTTTGTTTAGATCTTTTCTGGGAGAAGCCAGAATACTTGTGGTTTTCACAAATGACTCCCTTCTCCTCTTCCTTCGCCCTGCCCTCTGGCCTGGTACGCTGCCTGTACGTTTTTACGCATGCAAATGCAGCGCTTGCTGGGATGATGAGTTGCAGTTGCACTGTTGGGTCTCTGGGCTCAGGACACTCTCTGGGTGCAGCGTGTCCTGGTGCGCAGAACCAAACAGACCTGGGCTCCTTCCAGCCGTGTGACTAACCTGTCTGGCCACTTTTGGCGAGTCACTTCCCTTGCTAGTGCCTCAGTTTCCCCATCCGTGCAGTGGGGTAATGATGCTGGCCTCCTTTGAAAAGCACATTAAGTTCTGCTTATAAAAAGGATTTAAGAGCTGGTGAGTTCATGGACTGCTCCCCAGCCCTAGTGAGGAGCCCTGCTCTGCCAAAATCCACGGAGCCGAACATAGTGTGTTCACAAAAACAGCCTACAACCTGCTCAAAATACCTATTTAATCAGGTAAATAATCTGCTCGTTTGTTTTAAAGAAAGAGGCTTATATCTGTGTTTACCCAACACGCCTCTTAGAACCTCCCTCGCATTCTTCGCTACTTAGAAAAATAAAGCAACAAAAAATGAGGAAATTTTGCTGCAAAAGAAAAACCACCCCTCCTGTGGGCCAAGCGCTCCCGCGGCAGAGCAGCGCTGGCTTCCTGTGGGGCATTGGGCAAGATGCTTTAACGTTCAGGATTGTGAC
>NW_008794443.1:3178943-3194538 GCF_000699145.1 Aptenodytes forsteri
GGGCTGGCCGGGAGAGGATGCGGAGGGGAAGTTTATGGGGGTTTTGAAATGATTCTGCGTTTATATTTGTTGTAAGTTGTGTGGGTTCTTTTCTCTTTCATTTCTTTCCCCTTCTGAGCTCTGGCGTCTCGTTGGTAAAGGTTGCTTGTCAGGTTCCTGAGCTGTCTAAATGAAAAGGTATTTAATTTATTTGGGACAAGGCAGTGTCAGATGAAGAGGCTGCTTATTACATTTAATGAGTATTTTTTTTTTTTTCAACCTGGGCATATCTGGGATGGGTTTGTTTTTGTCCTTCCATGTGAGGTATATGAGACCTCCCCCACACCTTCACATCTCGTAGGGAGGAGGAACGGTGGCCAGACTGGGGCAATGTTTTGGTTTTAGATTACAGGCGGACAAGGCAGTGTCAGATGAAGAGGCTGCTTATTACATTTAATGAGTATTTTTTTTTTTTTCAACCTGGGCATATCTGGGATGGGTTTGTTTTTGTCCTTCCATGTGAGGTATATGAGACCTCCCCCACACCTTCACATCTCGTAGGGAGGAGGAACGGTGGCCAGACTGGGGCAATGTTTTGGTTTTAGATTACAGGCCCCAGTATTGGGACTGGGTGTGTTTTTGGTTGTAGCTTTTTGTGGTGCGTCCACTGGTTTTTGATCAGGTGTCAGGATGGGGAGCAGGGTCTGGCCTGGTGGTGGGCTGGGCTGGTGCGTGGGCTGAGCTGGGTGTGGTGGCGGACAGGGGTCCATCAGGCTGAGGCGTGATTGCAGCCAGGGTCTCAGGGGCTCGATGTGCTGGTGGGTTTTCCAGCCCTTGGCCAGTCTGGGGCAGGGTCTCATTTAGATTTCACAAAGTGGGCAAATTCGGAGTTCGGTAGGAATCCCTTGGGCCATGTTACCTCCCTCTTTGTGACCCGGTCCCACCACTTTGGCCCCGTACCTGCTAATACAACCATACTTGCTCCTCCAAAATGATGTAAACCATTCCCTCCCGTTTAAAAACTAAATGGCAGCAATGGGCCAAACAGGCCTGTGCTGGCGATCCGCCACGGTCCAGGTAATTGGTGCCGGAGCATATGTGTATGTGTGTGTGTTGGCTTTTTTTAATAAGGAGTAAGATGGTAATAAACTGGTTGATGATTGACTGGGTCTGAACTATGTACTCTGATATTTTGATTGAGAGGATAATTTTGTCGTCGTTTATTTCATTTATTTATTTATTTCTATCATTGATATCAGGAACCAAGCGGCTCAGGAACTGCTTCCACCCGCAAGCGTGACGCGCCAGCTCTGGTTGGGTCCAGCCGTGGGCGTGTAGCTGCCTCCCTTCTAGATCAAGGAGCTGGGAGGCTGCGTGGGCAGCCCAGGAGTTAAGGATGTGGTGAAACTGCAGGAGGGCAAATGCTTTAAAGAGCAATAAACAGTGATTTACCCCTGATCTCCATCTCCAGGAGCTGTGGCGGCGCAGAGATGGGATCTGCAGGCAGCTGCCCGGGTGTTCCCGGCCGGGCTTGGCCCCAAGGCAGGCAGGGCTGTGCCCCTGCCCAGGGAGGCAGTGCCCCCTGCCGGCTGGAGCCCTGCCCGCTGGCCAATGGGCTCCTGTGCCGGGCCCCCGCCCCTGCCCGGCCCACCCAGCCCTGATCCCCCAAAAAGGGACTGCGAAACCAACACCTTCCCCCCAGAAGGGACCCTCCTTCTTCTCGGGAGCGTCGAGGGTGCTCGGCCTTCCTGCCACTGCGCCCAAGTAACACGTGGGTTTCGGTGCTTGGGTATGGGAACCCAGGGCTGCAGTAAGCCATGGAAATGAGGATCTGGGAGATCTGTTTAAGTCAGCATTACGGTCTGTGTGTGGGTGAACCCGTCTTGTCATGATCTCGGGGCAAAGACCTGCCCCATAATCACCACCTCTAACCCTTATCTACTTGGGCCAGCTTATCTCCCTCAGTCGCTGCCTCTTGAATTCTCTCCAAGCCCTCAGGCTGTGGCTCCCCGGAGGCAGTGCCCGAAGGCTGCTGCCAGCTGGCAGAGGCAAGTCCAGAGGGGTTTCTTTCCCAGAGGGACTCAGTATGTGGGGTCTGACAGTCTGCTCTTGCTGAGGGCTTTCTCAGCTCAGTCAATCCTTGCATGGACCTTCTAGGGCCAGAAGCGTTCATAGTGGTTAAGGGCTGGAAAGAATTCATGGACTGAGTCTATCTGCCCAGGATCACACAAGTTGTTCCCTACACGTGACTTTCTGCAAGTCTGGTTGTAAATATCTTGAGTGACTAGGCACCTGTCACTTCCTTCGGGAAACTGTTCCCCAGCCTAATTATCCTTGGTATGAGATTACAGGAACTGATCTCAGAATGGGGACCAAGAAACCTATGGTAAATGGGTGGAGAAACACCTAATTTCCCACTCAAAGGATCATTTTGTGACTTTGTTTTGTCAAATCACTGTTGTTGTTTGAAACACCCAGTGGATAGGAACACCTTCTCTGGGCTGGTGCCAACTCTGTTTGTTTGTTTGGCAGTACCGATTTTTGGAGAGACATTGGTTCAGTCAAGGTTGGTATCATTCCTGTGCTGAGCTCAAGGTCTGCAGAAGGTTCACAGGCAGTTTGTTTGGGTGTTCGGGTCACTTTCCAGTAGTCCTATGAGATGCTTGTTGGGTGGAAAGCATTCAAGTGCACTGCTTAAGCCTACCTAGTGAAGACTCTTCCTTGGGAGAAGGGTTTACCCAGGCAGGGATTAACCTTCTCATCATGGTGTTAAACAGGGCCCAGCTATTACTTGAAGAGCGTGCTTCAAAGCCGGTTGAAGTCCGTAGGAGTGTTTCTACTGGTTTGGCGCTATAGAGCGATAACTCACAGAAAGACCAGAAAATTGATCCCTGAGATAATAAACTTCTGTTTCCCCGCCTGCACCCTGTCTGCTGGGTCCTATTCCTTCTAAACCAGGTCTGCTGCCAACAGAGTGGGGTCTGCTAATGTGTGCAGGTACTGCATCCTTCTGCTGTGAAACGCAGAGTCTGAGAGGGGGAGAGGTAACGTGTACTAAAACCGGCTGTGAATGATACAGATACCTTGGCTGGAAGGGATCAAGTGTTTAATACGTAGCTTCCATATCATCAGTTTCTGTTTTCCTGGACTATTTATGCTTCCATTCTGAGTCCTCCTTGCCACTATTGGAAAGGACTATCTGAGCTGGGAATTTATTTCAGGGCTTTTGCCTGTGCAGCCTTGTTTGTCCCACTTCCCATGCTGCCAGAGCGCTCGGCTGCCCTCACAGCGAGAGCCTTTGTGGCCACTTTGACTCTCCCTCTAACTTCAAATCATACCTCTAGGCTGCTGCGTAGCCTACAATTTAGGTTTCCCTCTGAAAAGTTGGTTGAAAGTATCTGGAAAGTAATGAAAAGTCCTGTGGGAGGGAAGACAAGCATTGCCTGTGCTGCATCTCCCACCTCCACCTGGGCTCCTTCCCTCCCTCCCAGGGTTTGAAGATGCGGCCGTTCCCAGGGTTTTGAGAGCTCAGGTGCCACCCAGGGCTCAGCTCCCAGAAGTGCTGACATTGCAGAGGCCACGCTAGCCAATCCAGCTGGGGTTTGGGAGAACCAATGTCCTCATCCTCAACTGCACTTTGCAAAGCAAAGAGGGGGCAGAGGAGGCTTGGCTGGAAACAGGGGAGGGGCAGAACCTACAGCCAAAAGTCCCATGCGGCACTGTCTCCTCCCCTCCGGTTCAATGCGGACTGGATCAATTTGGACGTCTTCAGCAATAAAAAATGCCGATGTCGTCCTAATTCACCAGGCCCCGAGATGACAGCAAATTTACATTTTTTAATTAAACTAGCAGCCAGTTTTTATGAGAGGGGGCTGGGTTATGCAAATCAAATGGTTGTGTACGAAAGATTAGGAGAGTTTGGGAATAAATTCCACAAATGCTAATAAAAAAGAGAGAAAATGAGAGGGGGGAGAGAGAGGGACATTGTTCCATTAGCCCCTTTTAGACTGATTTCCCTAGGGAGAAAGCAATGGGGGGTGAGAGATGGAGGCGGCTTTCAGAGACAGGTAAAATCCATTTTGAGGATTGAGAGCCCCTTGGACCAGGACCTTGTTGCTCCCTGTTTCCTCTCGCAGGGGAGACGGAGGCAGTCATCAGTAGCAAAAGAAAAACTTGCTAGCTTCTAATCCCCATTCCTGCTTGACCAGTGATCTTACAGGCTGGGGCTAGGGAGCTGCCCTGGGTGACTGCAGCCTGGTTGAGGACATAGAGGGGGTGCACTACTTAGCCAGAGGGGCACAGGTGGGTCAAGGGCCAGGCCAGGTTACGATGGTGTTGCAGAAGGGTGGACCTGGCAGGGTGACAGAACAGTCCCTGGATGGGCAAAGCCCAGACTCTGGCCACAAGTGGGTACTGAAGGGGCTACACAGAGCTATTCCAGATGGGGACCGTCTTCGGACTGACAGATGGAACACAGAGCAGGGCCAGTGGCTGGGATCGGTACCCTGGGGCTTCCCCCTCTTTTGTGCAGCTTTTGCTGGTGGGCTCCTGGTCCCTGGCAGGAGCTTGCTGGTTAGGCAGACTAATACCAATCGCAGTTGTGGGGCTGGGCTGCTGTTCCACACAAGCAGAGGCTTCGTGGAGCCTCTGCTTCGCACTGGAGCACAGTGCGTTTTGGAGAGGGATGATGATGCTTTTCCCTCCCCCAAACTGAAGACCCCCTTGTTGCCCATCCATAGGGCTCTCAGTGGCTGAGTCCAGCTGTCAACTTCTTTTCCCAGTGCGTTAACCTGGCACCAGCCTTCTCCCCTCTTTCTCAAGAGACTTCCCGTCGTCTTTCTTCATGTGGTGATTCCAAAAAATAAAAGTTTGTCAAGCCTTTTCAAGAACAAATAGTTACAGTGAACCAAAAACATGCACTTCACTTGTGTAAAATATGTTCTTGTTTAAATTTCCCAAAGAATTCTGAGTTCTCACTGCGTTTGGGAGTTAGGTGTGGTGGCCAGTTACTGAAGCAATTGTTTGCTCTGCCATGGAGAAACACAACCAGAAAATTTCTGGAGGCTGGGAAACTGCTTAAAGCTTCCAGTCCTAAGGCAGTTTCATGCTCAGAATAAAAGCTGAACAACCCGGGTAGGTTGGCAAGAAAGAGCAAGGGGTGGAGAGAAGGAGATACAAGGAAAAAGGATGGGAAGACTAAAGTCACTGGGTGCACTTTATGGCAATCCCCTGAGGATTTGGTGCCTCACTAGAGAATTTTGCCACCCATTCCTGGTTTTGGGGTGTGAAATGATGATTCACCTACATGCACATGTTTTGCTTTGGTGAGGTGACATTTTAGCAGAGGCTCTTGTGAAATCAGTAAAAACACCAAGCTATGCTGGAGCATTTCTGGAGGTGTTCCCCACACCCAACACCTACGTCCCCGTCACCCTGTCCTGCACATGCACATCTGCCCCAGACACTTGCCCACCTCCATGCTTCCGGACACTCACGTGCCCTGTGTTGGTGGTGTGCTGAACTTCGTGTTCTCCAAGTTGCTCTCTCAGACATCGCCTTCCTCTGCACTCTGGTTCTGTGCGCTTGCATCATCGTGGCAATGAGTAGATCTCTCTTAGCAGCCAGAGGAGATCAGTATGGTCTGTGCCCTGTGTGTTGGGTGTCCCCATGCTCCCACCACTGCTGCAGTGCGTCTCCCACCGTTCCCGCTGCTGGGGGGGAATGCTGGCTTTGGTGGCAGGCTTGGGTCTGCAGCCACAGGCAGGCAGTTGTACAGGGGATTTTTGTAATGCGAGTTTCTGAGCTGAACTAGGGCCAAGTTCAGCCTAAATCTAACAAAGAGAGCTCCAGAACAGGTCTGTGAGACATGGCAGAGTCTGAGGATTTGGTGTGGGATGAATAACTCCTAATCTATAAAGTGGGCATAATCATACTCCCCTGTGCAGCCCAGAGCCAGGGCTGGGCGCTTCAGTGATGGAGATAAGTGAATGAGGCCTGGCTGCTGTCCATGGATGGGTGCGGGGGTTGGGCAGGAGCGCTCCTCCCTCCAGCCGGGGTGTGGTGGCTGGGGTGTGGGAGAGCTGAGCCCGCTCCCGCTTCCCCGGAGCTCCTGCGCCTGCCTGACCTGTGGCACCCTTGATGTCCTGGCAGCTGCACCAGTGGCTGCTGGCTGCGAGCACCCGTGGGTCCACAGCAGGTTGTCGTGGACCTGCAAGAGGGGCTCTCCAGGACCTGGGCAGGGAGGTGCAGAGCTCCAGCTGGGCGTTTCTGTTGTAATGCCATGGTGTCAGCTCCTCTCCTGAGGCTGGCTGGGCCAGGGCAGAGCAGAGGAAGAACCAGGAACTTTTAGCTTCCATACATGGGAAACTGTCAAAAGCCAGGTAGCAACACCAGCTTTTGTCTGGTATTTCCAGAAAAACCCGGCAGGACCTGGCATCCCAGGGCATAATTTATTATGGAAAAATAAAATAATAAAGTCCCAATCCCTTTGAGGCTTGAGTCATAGAAGCATCTTCTCATTAAAGCAGCTCCACCTCTCTGCATGGTGTTTGCCAGCACAGTGCCTGTATGAATCCACTCCCTGAGCCGGCCTGCCCAGGGCAGCCCTCCTCCTCCTCGCTGCCTGCGCTTCCCCAGTACACCTCTCCTCCAGCACCCCTTACCCTATCTGGAGGAGCATGAGCAGTTCCACATGTCAAGCCAACTTCTCCCCAGGCCTCCCTTCTTCGGGCCCGGGGGGATGTTTTGTTGGCATGTTTTGTAGACAAATGTCTTCATCTTTTCACCCACCTTCCACCCCCTGTGATATCAAGTTCTCTGGGCACGGCCCTGGCTCCCACATCCCCCTCTCCCTGCCACGTGGTGTGGAGGTGTGTGTGCTATCTTTCCTTGGCTTGAAGTTCTCTTCCAAGTGGCCCTCCGCAAGCAGAGAAAGGAGAGGAAGATGCTCCTGGAGTAATTACCATCTGCATGTCCTGAAGGCAGGCAGCAGATGTTAGCAGAGGAGGACTGGGTTGGAAGAGGGTGAGGGAACAGAGGCTGGGGAGAGAGGGTCTGATTTTTCTTCTTGATTGCATATGAATATTCTTAACAGAAGCTCAGTAGGACAAGAATGACAGTTTTGCAAAGTTGATCCATGTGCTTGGAAACTTTCAGAGAAAGCTCCTTTGCTTGCTCTTGCTGTGTTTTCAGTAATTCATTCTTGCTTTTCTCAGCCCTTTTCTATAGTGCACTATTTAACTCTTCTTGCTAAATAGCTTTCCTTTATGTCCTCCTTCCTTTCCTTATTCCCACAGTCCCATCGCTGTTTGTCACCCTCCTGGACTTCCCATTCTGCCTTTGATTCTGTCTTGGTTTTCCTTTCCTTCCCCCCCCCCCCCCCCCCCCCCCCCCCCCCCCCCCCCCCCCCCCCCCCCCCCCCCCCCCCCCCCCCCCCCCCCCCCCCCCCCCCCCCCCCCCCCCCCCCCCCCCCCCCCCCCCCCCCCCCCCCCCCCCCCCCCCCCCCCCCCCCCCCCCCCCCCCCCCCCCCCCCCCCCCCCCCCCCCCCCCCCCCCCCCCCCCCCCCCCCCCCCCCCCCCCCCCCCCCCCCCCCCCCCCCCCCCCCCCCCCCCCCCCCCCCCCCCCCCCCCCCCCCCCCCCCCCCCCCCCCCCCCCCCCCCCCCCCCCCCCCCCCCCCCCCCCCCCCCCCCCCCCCCCCCCCCCCCCCCCCCCCCCCCCCCCCCCCCCCCCCCCCCCCCCCCCCCCCCCCCCCCCCCCCCCCCCCCCCCCCCCCCCCCCCCCCCCCCCCCCCCCCCCCCCCCCCCCCCCCCCCCCCCCCCCCCCCCCCCCCCCCCCCCCCCCCCCCCCCCCCCCCCCCCCCCCCCCCCCCCCCCCCCCCCCCCCCCCCCCCCCCCCCCCCCCCCCCCCCCCCCCCCCCCCCCCCCCCCCCCCCCCCCCCTCCCCCTCCACCTCCCTTCCATTATCTTACTCTCTTTATTTTTCATTTCCCCATTTGTCTGTGGGCTGATATTCAGATGAGCAAACTTCTTCCAGTTAAAGGAGGTCATGAATATTAGGATTTTTCTATCAAACAATGAAATATGGCTCAAATTACTCTAAAGAATAGGGCCCTTTTCATAAACCACCTGCTGGTTTTTTTGAAAGAAAGCACAACCACTCGTCTGTGTGCTTCAAGCAGTTGTCTCTCATCTCCACCTCGCCAAGCTTTGCCATTCCAATTTCTTCTTCTGAATTTGTTGCTCTTGGTGGAGTAAGTCTGCTCTTCCCAGACTGCCAGCACCCAACAAGTCTGGGTTTGGACAGGTTGGGACAGGACGGTGATTCTGGCAGGATCCTCACTACTTTGAATGATGGTTTGTGATTGTGCTTTTTTGATTGTGGTGTGCTTATTTTGGGGTTTTATTTTTGTTTTCAACAACATTTTGGTTTGAAACTCATTACCTCTCAGCTTGACTGGGAGAGGGATCTCATATTCAGATGTTAGCCCCCAGCGGGGCATGGAGACACACAGACACCCCTGCCCTTCTCCTGATCTTGCTGGTGTGGACCAACCCTCTCCCTGGGTCATGAGGAGGGCTGTGGTGGAGGTGTTCTGCTCAGGCCTGGACACCAGCCTGGGACTGTGGTCATATACTCGCGGCTTTCACGGTAAGCCGCTGTGTGTGCCGAGGCTGAGCTGAGCTCTCCTTCCAAACTGATCTGTCAGGGCTGATTTTAGTACACCCCGGCTCACCGCTGAGGCTGAGAGTTGAATTTGTCTGGCTGTTCCCAGTGAGGTGAGGGCTGTGTCTGCAGCACCCCAAGAAAGAAGTTAAAATAGATCTGTTCTGGAGATGAGTCCCTGAGCCAGGCAGGTCCCTGCTGCGGGGAGCAGGGTCCACGCTGCTGTCCCCTTCCTCCCAGCCACATGGCTTCGGAGAAGGAGCTGTGAGCGCAGCGGCTGCAGATGCCCTTTCTCCTGAGACCTCAGAAAGCCAGGTGTGTGCTCCATGACAACCTACCTTGCCTGTGGTCCTGGCTGTGCTTGGCTGGATGGTGCCCTGCCTTTGCCAGCATCAGTGCAGCTTGGCCATTAGCCCGTTAGCGGGGACGAGGAGAGCGGTGGAGCTGTGCCCCAGGGGCGTGGAGAAGTATGGGCAGAAGGGTCTCTATACTCCCCTTGGGAGCTGCCATGAGGCAGGCATGGGCAATGCCAGAGGAGGGGACAGAAGAGGACACCAATTTGTCTCAGACTTGTGTTTTGTTTTCGGTCCAGCCTATTTATATTCATCATAGTTGCTATTTTTTCCCCGGTTACATGGATGTGTCTTGTCCTCGCTATCTTCCATCTTCCCTGAGCAAACCTTGCTGTTTTCTGCCTGTCTGTCCTGGGAGGTGCACAGCATCATGCCTCCTGGACAGAGACCACTCTTCTCCGAGGAGGCACTTCTCAGTGGTGCACTCCTTCCAGGAGCCTGGCCCAGCCCTTCTGCCCTCTCCCTCCCAGCCCCACGTTTCCCTGGACAGAAACTGCATACACAGCCTGGGCTGTGTGAACACAGAGTTTGTTTTGCCAGGGTGACCTGTTTAATCATCTCATTTTCTGGTGGCCGTTTATTCCTCGTTTCCACGGTTACAGCCCCATTAAGAGGAGAAGCAATAAGGCAGCGAGTCAAACAGGTAATAAAAACATTAGAGCCATGTGCGCATTGGGAGGGAGGGAGGGCGAGCAGCACTCAGTGAGACGAGACGGGCCATGCCAGGGAGACAGAAGGGTCGCGGGGAGCCTGTGCACAGTGTGGTAACACCCGGCTCCGTTCCCAACCTCTGCAGGGACCTGACTGCTAGCACAGCATCCTGCAGCATCCTACCCCGCTCCCTTGGAGTGTGCTGCCACTCAGGACAGCATCACTGCCATCAGCGTGCTGCTCTCAACCATCGCTTGTGCTGCTAATGCAGAGTTGTGAGTGGCCAAAAGCACTTGCATCAGAGTATTTTTGCAACTATCTTTTATTTCAGGGCAGTGACTGTCTGGCAAAACTTGTAACTTGCTGTTTCTGTTTAGTTAAACTGTGATGCTGGTGGACCCAAACATTTGCCATTGTAATAGCTCTACCATGGTACTTGTCAAGGTACCTGCTATTACTGATGGCAGCTGCACTGATGCCCTGAGGAGTGCAGCTCTGCAGAGCTGTGCTTCTGCACAGTTCCTAAAGTAGTACTAACTGTTCAAAATACTACACTAATGTATTTACAGCTAGCTACCTAAACCAATACAACCTAGAGTATCACGACAGTGGTTTGAGGCTTTCCTAGGTAGAGTAAGTATCTGTTTATGGAAGGGCATATTTCTGCAACCTCCAGGAGAAGGTCAGGCTCCATGGAAACAGGATAGCTAGGTCTCTGCTCCGTGGCAGCACGTGGGCTGCCAGCAGGTGACTGGGGGGTGGGAAGCGGGTGGGAGCTGTTCCCCTGGGAGCAGTGGGGATGCCTTATGGCTGTAGATAGAAATCAAGGGAGAGCTGTGGAGAGCAGGCAGCATAGCTGTGAATTACCTCTCTCCTGCTAGGAGGAATCCCCAGATTTCTGTTTTTCTATTGTGGGCTCATAAAAGGAAAGTAGCAACACTAAGCAACCTAAAGCAACACCTCTAGAGTGAGGAGAAGGCAAAGAGCCCTGCTGTCTTGAGAAAAAGAAGGGGGTTGCTTTCAGGGCAGCTCACTTTCCTCCAGGCAGTGTTCCTCAGAGGTCTTGGTAGGTGGGAGCCTTTTGTTACTATATGCTTGTTATCCCAAACATGACTTTGTCAGCAAGGAGGTTGTGGCCTGTCTCCCTTGGGAAATTGCGGGCTAGATGTACTCTTGGGCATAAAACCATGACCTGACTACAAAAGCCAGCAGAGTTACTTTTCCTTATCATTTCCCAGTGGCCATGGAGGCCAAGTGGCATTGGATCTCAGATGAAGAGATGTTAGCGAGTGAATTGACATTTTTAATACCTGTCTTTCTTGTGAGGGCCAGTAGCTGTCTCTGATGGTCGAATGGAGATTGAAACAATGTCACTAAGAAATAATTTTAAAACTTCCTTGGACACTGCAAGCCTGAGGCTTGGATTTTCAAAGTCATGCTGTGTTGGCCAAATTTTGTTTCTTTGGAGTTGGAGGTTTATCAAAATTGCCACATCTCAGAGCAGCGAGGAAGGCCGGGCTCTCTGGAGACCTGCCCTGGGCTGGAGAATATAGACTTTGTGAAGCTGCTCTTCGTTTCAGACAGTCTGTAGGATTGGTCTGTGAGCTGACTTGGTAATTAAGTATGAAAACGATTCTCCAGGATACACTCCCTCTTACCATACTGATGTGAAGGGCCCCATCCATTCCTGAGAGTGGGGTTTGACCTTCCTTTGTGTGATCTCTGGCTATGCCGTGTTGTGCTGTGTATTACTCAGGGTAGGTACAAACCCTGATGCTTTATGCAAGCTGCTTATAAGTAATGGGCTTAGGAAAAACAAGCAAACTGCGTAGCTGAGAACTCCCCTGCTCCGGATGGGTATGAGCTGCCAGGTTGCTGTCGTAAAGGAACAGGTGCCCATGGGCTGAAAGGGTTCTGGCCTTTGACTGAGGGTGAGTTTCACTGTGGATGAAGAGAAGAGGTTAAATAGAACAGTCTCCCTCATATAGGTGGCACAGCCCTGACAGCACAACAAAAATATTCAGAAAAGCAAACAAGAAAAGAGAGCAAGAAAATAATAATGGAAATTCAGGGAAATGGAGTAAACTAACTCCAAGGATGTTTTACCTGCTAGCTTTCTCTGTTGAAGTATTCTACCCTGTTACAGCCCCACTTTGCCCTGTTGGTATTTTTTTATTTATTTCTGACATTGTTTTGGGGTTTATAGTTTCTTTTCTCTGGACTTTATCAGAAAGCATATTTGTGGTGAGCGCCTGTGAAAGGACGTGGCTTGCTGAGTAAATATTCAACGTGGAAATGAGCCGCATGACCTTGAGGGGGGGAGAGGGAGGAAAGCTGAGAGAAATTCATAAAAAGCTGAAAAAGAAAAGAACAAGGAGAAGGGAGGGGAGAGGGAAAAAAGATAAAAGGCCTGGCCAGACTGGAAGAAGTCGCACAGGAGAGAAATATCGGTCTTGTTAAAGCGGTGATTGGACACATGTAGTATTAGACATCTTGAAGAGGCCCGATTCTCAGCTGTGCTAAGCACTGACACTTTGAAAAATAGGCCCATTTAAGGTGACTCAAGTTGGGCAACAAAAGTCAGTAGTCACTTTAGATCATCTTGGCCTGTGTTCAGAAGGGTGAATTTTATCCTTGGCGAAAGGCCAGCGGGAGGCGTTTCTGTGTACTGTTCCCGTTACCAGAATAGGACGTGGGGTGGCTCCTGGACCTTGTGCCTGTCCTTCGGGGCAGAAACCACTGTCCCCAAGTTCTGGGCTGACCCTCTGCCTGCCCTCCCCATGTGGAGGGCAGTCATCACCGTCTGGACTCACATGTCACAGCACAGTTGTTCTTGGGTTCAAAAACTGGGCCTGAATTTATTTGTGGACTTTTGTGGGGGCTGTGGGTGTCTGGGAAAGGTGCTGGACTGAGCAAAAGGCCCTGTCCTCAGTGCAGGGGCAGTAAGGAGAAGCAGTGCAGGTTTCCCCACCACTCACAGGGTCCCTCTGGTGTGTGAGATTGAGATGTAGATATTTGCTTTTGGAAACTAGCAAGGATCTCAATCAGAAAAGACCATGAAAACACTGTTGCGAGGAAAATGCGTAAGAAAATTTGTGTAGAAACATGCTGCCATCGCTACCGGAGACCAAGATGTGAAGTCCAAAAGCACTCTGGAATTTGGGTTTCCAGAACTGCCTGGTTTGGGCTTGAAGGTTTTTACTTCAGTCCCACATCTAGTCCTGGATGATCTAAACTGGATTTTAAAATTGTATTGTAGGGATTGGAGAGAGATGAGCACCGAGTTTCTGCAGGTTTGTATTTTTTTTCTGTATAGGATGTTTCTCTAGCATGTCCATAGTATCTTGATGACACCAGTGCCGGGAAGCCCCTTGGTCCTGCAGCTGCAGCCGTCAGCTCTCTGCTGCCCATTTCCGTGAGTCATGGGAGGGATCTGGCACCCAGGGAGCCAGCACCCAGCAGTCATGGGGGGTTGGAGTGGAAACCCTTGCGCTGGTCTCCAGCCAGCCAATGGCTTCTGCTGTTTTTTTGTTGTTTGAATGCATGAAAAAAAGTTTGGATGCATTTAGGATCCCCTTACAGCTCATCGTATTGTCATTTCTTTGGCTCCCCAAATTCTCTTCATTTTCTAGAGGGGAAGTCTAACTTCACTGGCATCAGCACTTCAAAAACGCTACACACTGACATAAGCATTTCAGAGTATGGGGCAAGGACCGTGCCGAAGCTGAGCCCTCATTTGTGTTGAAACAGTGCTGATTACTATTCTTTGGTTAAAACAAAATAGCTGCACTAATGATCTTCGCATACACATCTTTAAATTTTTCTTCATTTAGGTGGGGGGATGATTTCTTTCTTTCTGTAAGCCTGAAAATTGTAGAATTAGATTTTCATTGCTTGTATGGGAGAGCCCTACTGTACGGAGGAGAGCTTTTTTGGGTTTCTTTCCAGTTGGAGTGTGTGAAATAGTAGGGAAAAGTCTTGCCTACTGATGACCTCAAAATAATTTCTTTAGCAGAGCAACGTGATGTCAGACAGACAGTATGCAGCTGGGTGGGAAGTGCAGACAGTGGGGGCACGGGTGCCTGACACAGGGGAAAACCGGCATAAATTAAAAACATTAGTCCAAGGCTTTGGGAGGAACTAGAGCAAAGTCACCAGTGCAGATGCCAGGGCAAGGAACTGTAACTGTACGTTTAATAGCTTTGGATGTTGGCTTTTATGTGACAGTTGCTGTTCAAGCAAACAGATTGGAGAATTTCAGACTTCCATGGATTTCAGGGATTTTATTTATATGTGTTCGTCACAGGACATGAGCGGGATGGGAGCACGGGGCATGTATGCAGCAGGAGGAAGGGTCCACTACCCTGCTCCTCCCTGCCCTTGCGCTCACTAGCCCATGTACCTTGATTTACCCATGCCTGTTCGTTCGCTGAGCTGAGCCATCCCCTCTCAATCCTGTCTCCTTTCTCTGCCCTGAAGTCATTCTCCCCCCAAATTTGCCTCACTCACCTGCTCTCCGCTGCTCCTAGCATTGTCCTGCACTCCCAGGAGTATCCTCTGTCCCATTCCCGTGTATGTACATCCTCTGCCTCCCCGACAATGGTGCCTGTCACTAACCTGCTCAGCCAGGGACCTCTGCAGCCTGCAGGAGCCCTGTGCTGTGCTGAAAGCCCCACCTGGAGAGCAATCGGCCGTGCCCCGTGTGCCTGCCCTGCCTGGCCTCCCCTGTCTGGCTCTGGGTTCAACGGGAACTGTCCAAAGAGAGCTGAAAGGTAGAGGCATGTTTTCACAGTTTATTCTCCAAAAGGAGAGCCTGCAAGGGGTGAGGGGCAGACTCCTTGCAGTGAAGGTGTTAACAAATAGCAGGTGATTAAACATGACAAGCAGTGACATTTCTGTGTGGGGTTCTCAGTACCAGCAATGCCAAGAATGAAGCTATAAACCCTGACATTTTGTGTTATGCACTGAGGTTTTTAATAGACATCTTTCTCTCCCTCCCCCCTGTTTATTTCTTTTATTCTTTTTTTCTCATCTGTCCCCTTCTCCCTTTCCCTCTCCTCTCTCTTCCTGACCCTCACCCCGGCTCTGCCCTGTCCTAAGTGCCCCCCGCCTCCTCTTCCCATACCTCCCTCCCTGCCCTTATCTTTGCTCCCTTGCTTTACCAGACTCATTTGTTTGATGGCCTTCACTTTTTCTTTTGTTCCTCTCTTCCTCCCTATTTTCTTGTTACACTTTTCCAAGCTTTCTTGCTTTTCGTGGCATCATTCCCCCTTCCTTACTCTTCTCTTCCTCCTCTTAACTCTGGTCTCTGCCATATGCACACACGCTTGCAGTCTTTCTCACACATACGCACTCCCACACTTTATTGCACACACACCGCCACTTTCAGTACACTTTTCTGCTCTCCCCCACACACTCTCGCTCTCTCCTGCACCGTCTCTCACATGCGCTCGCACTTGCTCTTTTCAGTACACTTCTGCTCTCCCCCACACACTCTCGCTCTCTCCTGCACCGTCTCTCACATGCGCTCGCACTTGCTCTTTTCTTTCTGTGCTTCCCCTCTCTTGCTCTTCTTTGTCTTTGTTACTCCCTTCTGCTGTCATCCTCCCTCTGTCTGTTCTTTTCCACTCTCTCCCCTTCTCCCTCCCTTTCCTTTCTCTTTTTGGGGCCTGATGTAATACACTAACCACGGGCAGCCAGGCCAGTTGCTTGTCAGGGAGCAGGTGTCCCACCCCTGAGTGATGTTTTTGTTAATAACATTTTTGCCCTGACTCAGAAGCCGGCGATTTGGAGATCGGTTGTTGGGTTTTTTTTAAGGACAGGAGCTGAGGAGGCTGTGCTTTTGGGAACAGTTGCTGGGTTTGTGCTAAAAGGACTGCAACAGTTGTTCTACTGAGCAAGAAACGTTGGAACAACTGCAGATTTCCCTCCCCCCCCCCCCCCCCCACCAA
>NW_008794443.1:3194622-3211657 GCF_000699145.1 Aptenodytes forsteri
CTTGAAGCCGGCTCTGATGGAAGCGGAGGGCCTGCCACTGGCTCTTGGCTTTAGGGGCACTCCTGCCGCCGGACCGGAAAACTTGAGATTTCCCCCCCCCCCCCCCCATATCTATCCAAAGGGCATTTGGAGGTGACACCCAGTGCACCGTCCCCCTTGCAGCCAGCTCTAATTGGAGCTGACGGGCTGCCACTGGCTCTTGGCTTTAGGAACGGGGCACTCCTGCCGCCGGAGTTGGCCCTACCCGGCAGCCCTCTATATGAGAAAAAAAACTTTCCTCATCTGCCTCTGCTGCCTTCTCCTGATGGGGTTATAGGCACCAAATTAGCAAGATGCTGGGGTGACCAGAGCGTTCAAACACAGAGCTCTCCTCTGTATCAGCAGGTCACCTGGTCTCCAGGGCTCAGTAGTAATGGCCCGGCTATACTATCTGAGCATAAAAAAGTGGTCTCCAGGCACAGAAAGACAGAAGGATTCGGTGGCGGTCATCTGCTCCCCAGTGCATGACCTGCCTGGCTCACTGCGTCTTATCAGGCTGTGATCTCCTTCATGGAGAGGCCAGGGGGCAATGTGTGATGCTTTCCACTCGGCAGGATGGAAATTGTATGGGCTGGCCCGTCAGAGCCTGTCTTCTCTGCCGAATCAGCCTGGCTATCAGCACCAGGGTCTGAACCTTCCCCATCTGGTTGGCCCCAGTGACAGTCACACTGCAAAAGCCATCACGAAGTGCCGCTTGGGGACTTGAGGCATCTCCACAGGCTCTTTGAGCTGCACGGCAATTCCTTCTCATCCAGCTGCAGGAGTCTCTGCCTCGCCCCAGGTCCCTGGGGAGGGTCTGTAAGGAGCTCCTGGAGAATTACCGTGCACACGCTGTCTGTGCTGTGCGTCGGTGGCTTACCAGCCCATCGCTGTAGCCAGTACATCTGTGCTGAGAGCATCCAAGGCAGGCGAGAGGCTTTTGTGGGTGGACAGTGAGGACAGAGGCTGGGGCAGCTCCCATGTGCAGGAGGTCGCTGGGGCCCCAGTGTAAAGGGCTCAGCAGGTATTTGAAATGAGTCCAAACTAAACTGCAGCTTCAGTCCCAGTATTTTCTCTTCCTTGACTCTGCAGGCGCTCTAAAAATCAAAATACTTCCCCCTAAAGACCCCACCTTCCCATAAAAGTGCCTCTCCCTCCCTGTCCACCCAGATCTTATTGATCCAGCACCACAGACGGTGGCTGCAGCTTGAGTTGCCAAGTAGGGCAGATCGATAGAGACTTGGTATGAGATTTTTGGCAGCTGGGACATCCATTTGTCCCTCCTCCCCTCCCACCATCCCTCCAGGAAACGACTAGCGTCACAGTGAAAGCAGGTGGAGCAAAGCCCCATCCTTATGCTTTCCTCTCACCTTGTCCTTCCCTGTCCTCTGTGCTGCAGCCACCAGGACTGGAGGCCTCTGCGGGAGCATGCGTGAGGCCGCGGAGAGCGCGCGGCACGTGCAGAGCCAGAGTGGTCCCCTCCCCTGCGCTGGCTCCACTGGCCCCTCTCTGCCGCTTACCCTTTGCAATGGCCAAGTTCACCCTTTTGTATACTGGGGCAATCCTGTGGGTCATTCCAGCATCCCCGAGAGCAGGATTTGGCCTTTATTGTTTGCACAGTCTTTTTATTTAACAAGAGCTTCTTCCCTGTCTGGATCCAAAGTAACTCCCCTCTGCCCTTCTTCCCTGCTGTGGCCATCAGTGCTGCTGTCATCTTTCCACAGATGGGAAAAGCAAGGCACGGTGACATGAAGTGATCTCCTGAAGGCCAGAGAAGGAGTCAGTGCCAGAGCTGGGGTTAGGGGCCACGTTTCTGGCTATCCTTTGCCAGTGCTCAGCTCCTTGGCTGTAGGCCTGGGACAGTGCTTCTTCCCCACTCTCAAGGCTTCCCAGGGTGCCCCGTCTGTGTGGGTCTAAAAGCTGTGGGCTGGTCTCCAGCATGAGCCGGGGGAACCGGAGGCAGAGGGGAGCAGTGGGGAGGAAAGGGGTGCTGTGCAGGCAGCTTCCCCTGCTCCATTGTGTCAGGAGAGAGTGGTTAGCTCTGCCGTAAGATGTCCTTAACCCTTGCCAACCCTCCTGGCTGCCGAACCTCTGACAGGTGCCGAGCGCCGCACACAGTGAAGTTAATGAAATGAGTATTTCGGGGAGGCAGGGAGGGAGGCTCTGTACTGCACCCTGGGGCCCTGGGTTTATTAATGGTGACCTGCCATTAAAGACTAAAGTGCTAACCTGGTCATATTTAGCAGCTTTCAATGGTATCCCAGTGGCCTCCGCCTGCAATATCAACTCCTGCCTTCCCCCCGCAGCCCCAGGCCGGCAGGAGCTGACTCCAGAGTTTCTCTGCTACGATGAGTCTGGTGGGCAGCACTAAGAAGTCTCTGCGCTGCTTCTGCCAGACAGATTTCCACCCCCTCCTGCTGCTCTGAGCAGCTTCCCCCTCTTACTGCCAGGTCTTGTGAGGGAGCACTTGGAAAAGAGGACCAAATCCTGGCATCGTCATGATCTCCTTTGCTCAGACAGAGCCAGGGGGTCACTAGGAGAGGGAGATGTGCCAGTATGAAGCTTGCAGGATTTGGCCATGAAGGAGAGGCATATTCAGGCTCTGCAAAGTGCTTCCACAGAGCTCTCCGAGAAAGCGCTGGCAAATTATCCCTCCGAGGTGGCAGGCTGGGAAACGAGGCAGCAGCTCTGCCAGACCTGATTAAAACAGGACTTGAGGCTAACAGCTTCAGGTCAGAGCAGGAGGGCTGCTCTCGCTGCTACTGTCCCTCTTGCTCTGGTCCAAGAGGGACTTGGAAAACCCAAGCATGGGGGGATGTCCCCTAGGGGACAACAGCAGTTGGATATTGCAGTGACAGGTACTTTAGAAAGATGCTGGGGGCTGCTGCTGCTGGTGGTCCAGGCAGGGATCAGTGTTAGCAGAAGAAAAAAAAGCCCCAGAGTCTCCTTGAAGCTAATTCTGCTCTTGATGCCTCCCCAGAAGCAAGACCCTGCTGTGCTCTGTGTGCCAACTGAGATTATTGCCTTCCCTGATCACTTCTTCCTGGATTAAAAACTCAGCACAGAGTATTTTGCCATGTGTTATTCCAGGATACCTGCTAGAAGCTCCACGTGGTGCAGACCCTGGCAGAGGGATGGGGGAATCATGGGGCATCACCAACTCGGGCTGCTCCTGCTGCTCAAGACGGGAGGTGGGGATGCTCCTGCCCCCTCACACCTGTTTTGCCTGGGGTGAAGGTATGAAGAGTGAGGCCATAAGGGATTTTCCTCTCTCCAGCAAGCCCTGTAAGCCACAGATCCCTCGTCCTCACAACCCTGCCCTTCATGTGGGCACGTTTGTCAGTGTGGGCTTCAGGCCATTCCCCAGCAGAGCCAGCGAGGGCAGGGGCCTTGTTCCAGCGCAGAGCTCCAGCCCTCACAGCCTCCCAACAGGACGAGTGCCGGTTTGGCAGCCAGGCTGGGGGCAATCCTCACTCTCTCGTTTGGCTCTGTGCCCCAGCTGATCCAGAGCCAGGTTTTGCTGTAATCCCTACATCCTGTTGCAGGTCCTTAATCAGCTGGAGCCAGCCTGGGAAAAAAAAAAAACCCCAAACCCCAAACTGTTGTGGTTAAAGCTCCCCACGCCCGGGTGGTGGGGAGGAGTGTGCAGCAGCCTTCCTGGGCACCAGTGGGAGGCTGGAAGGGCTGGGAGAGATTGCAGCTCCCTTGTTAGGGATGGAAGCAGAGGAAAGGGTAAGTGTGTGTTTCTGCTGGGGGTCTCAGCAGGACCCACTCGTTGCTGTTCCCCTGCGGAGGCGATGGGTCTGGGTTTGAGGCATTGATTCCTCCTGTTCTCCCACCGCCAGCACAGCTAGGGATGCCGCCCCTTCAGCCCTCGCTGGGCAGGCTCGAAAACTCTCTGGGTTGTTGTTGAGTTGTTTTTTTTCCCATTTAATGCATAGAATAACACTGATGGGTCTGAACAGCTCCAGCCAGGCGACGAGGGGAAAGAATAACAAGCTCCTGAATGTCAGGCGAAATTATGGGCCATTGCTATTTAGGGTGAGTCTGGTGGATTTAGGGCCTCTCTGTTCTATTGTCCCAGCTGCTCTGAGCATTGGAGCAGGCGAGACACAAGTCGGGAATTTTATTGCAGAGCATGTGCAGGGGAAGGCCTGTTCTGAGCGTTTCCAGAGTTGAACAGCAGCGGTGGGGGATAGGGGACAGTTTCTGTTGGAAATTTGGTGAGATGTGGTACTGGGAGGAGGTAGGAGGCTGGAAGTCCTGGAGAAGTGGTCATCTAGCAGAGAAGAGAGCCCCTTTGCTTCCTACTCTTTGCCAAGATTCAGCTCCAGATGTTCATCAGACTCCCCAAGTCTGTGTAGCGTTGCTCTTCATCCATCGGACCTTCGCTGGCTGTCTGGCCGCCACTCTTTGCAGGAGCTTCCCTTGGCAGGCACTGCTGGTCTCCCTTCTGCATCTCACGAGCACACAGCTGCTCAGCCCCTCTTCTTCTTGCCTGTCTCTTGTGAAGCATTCAGGGAGGTAGTTTGTATGAAAGACAGTGCATAAATGTGTGCGCTGAATGTGGATTAGGCGTTTTGATACCTTCTCTTGGATTGCTTTTGGCTGGCGCTGGTGATGTAACCAGGGCTGGCACCATGCTCGCACGGCCTGCCAGGTGTTAGGGGGAAGGGCCCAGATGAACAGCGTAAGAGAACACAGAAAGGATGAAGAAAGTGCTATACAGCATGATCGAAGTGGGTCGTCCATGGGAAAGTGAAGTCTGCACGAGTCCTGAACAGGGTGTATCCTAAGGTTCCAGATTTTGGCAAATACATTATGTCCCATGCCAGGGTGGAGAGGAGTTGCAGAGAGTAAGAAAGCTGTTCTTGCCCAGCTGTCTTCACAGGCGTGAGGCTCGGCAGGGTGAATTCTTTGCTTCTTTGGGGCTCTTTTTATTTGACCGGATTAAAAAGCCTATTTGAGTTTCTTAAACCATTTAATCTAAAATCCCCAGGTAGATGCGCCATTGGATTCAGTTTTAAGCTTATAAACAAAATAGGTCTGTGTTTGTCTCTTCATTTTGTTCTAAAGAAGCAAGGGTTTGACCTGTCCTCCCTGGAGTTGGGGGGGGGAGTTGGGCTGCTTGTGCTTATGAATCCCCTTGAGCTTTCTGAAGGGTGGGAACGTGCAGAGACCGGGGTGCTGGTGTGACCTTCCTGCAGCTCCAGGTTAGCGTGTGGCCTGGGCAGGTGGTGGGAGGAGGGAGCAGGGGCCAAGCTCCACTGGCTGGGTTAAATGACTAGGTGGTTCCCAGGGCTCAGTACCTACATGGAGGAAAAATCCCATTAAGACCATTGCTCTGCAAGTAGTATGGGGAGATGGGAAAGGAGGAAACCATAGGAAGTTGGAGAAAATGGGAGGAAAGCATGCTGCAGTGTGATCCACTGGAGCAGTCTGGGTAATTCTTTCCAGTTCCCGCAGTCCTTTGAGAGGAGCTAGTTCTCCTCCTCCGTTCCCAGCGTGCCCAGCTCCTTCCAGGGTTTCCTCCTGCGCCCGTCCTCTCCACCCACTTGGGGTTCTTGTCTCCTTTCCAGCTCTGTATGGCTTTATTGCTGCCACTCCCTGCACTTCTGAGGTTTCATGGACATGAGACCAGTTGGGACTGCTTTCAGATAGGCCCAAAATGGGACAGTTCATGATTTGTGTTCGCAGGAGAGAGGTGCTAATGATGCCTACGGGAGCTACAGGAATGTTGCAGCTCCATGGTCCACAGTGTCGTATTTCTGACAGCGGCTAGTGCCAGATGCTCCGAAGGAAGGTACCAAACCCCACAGCAGGCAGATGTAAAATGAGCTGCCCCTGTGTCCCCTCCTTTCCATGTGTCCAGCAGAGACTGGCTCGAGTTAGTGATGCCTGCACGCCTGTGTGGAATGATGGTGGCAGCGCTCGGTCCAGCCCTAGCGGGAGAGGTGTCCTTTCCAGATCCCATCCCCAGTGCTGGCAGCCGCAGCAGAAAGCCCAGCAGAAAGGAGGCCGTCTGCCGACCCAGCTCCCTTGTGCAGCCATGGAAATGCTTGTTGCAGTGTGGCTGTAGGAAGGCCATGAGGGCAGGCTGTCCTTCTCGCCTCTTGCGGTCCTTGCTGTGAGCAGAGAGGCCTCCCGTGTCCAGGGCTCTCAAGGAGATGCTTTATGAAAGGGGTTGGTGGGAACAAGACTGTATCCTTTTCCTCCTGCTTCTCCCAAGGAACTGGAGACAGACAGAGGGACAGGCATCTGTCCAATGGCAGCTTGAGTAGGAGGGAGCCCTGTTGGCTTTGCCGAGGGAGCCTCTTTCTATATGGAAATGAAGAATTTAGGCTAATGGAGCTCAACCATCTCTAATTTTGCGATGGCAGGAGGATTTTGATTGAAAGTAATTAAGCAAGCTAGCTGTAAAATTAATTAAAGCAAAAGGGGGGGATTTTTTTATTGGATTGGATAGCGATATAGCGGCTGTCAAATGGGGGACGGATGGGGGTGACCTGAATTCTCTGCCCTCCCTCCTCCCACTCGGGACGTTTATGTCACTTTAATCTCCTTACAGCGGCTGGTGTGCATTTGTTTGAAATAATCAAGGAAATATGGTCAGAAATTGTCAGCTTTCAGATCTAATTTACCTGACAGCCCTGCGCGGACCAGTAAGCCTCTGTGTGCGTGTGTGAGTGTGTGTGTGGTGTATGCGACTGTGTGGTCATGGAGGACTCCTTGTCTCCCTTCTCCCCTCTTTTTCTTCATCCTGTCTTCTCTTGATTCCTAGCAAAAATAGTTCTGACACATTTGGGACCACCCAGCACCTCACAGGAAAAAGAAATAAGTTTGAGAATTTTCCTGTGGTCCCTTCTCCACCCCCACCTTCCCATCACTGCCTCCTCCCAACCTGCTGCCTCATCCTTGCACCATAACCAGCTTTAGGGTTTAGGCAATATAGGATTAGGGGAGGTGGCTGTAATTCTTTATTCCAGATGGCTGGCAACTGCTAAACCCACTGTCACAAGTACCGAGTTATAAAAATACTTAAATTAGGCCCTTTGTTTCAGCCCGTGTCCCTGCCAAGCAGCTCTCCCGGTGTCCTGCCAGGAGCTCAGCTTGCGCAGCACAGGTGGGGGACTCTGAGTCAAGACTATAATGATGCTGGGAAGAGGTTTCTTTGGACTCACACCTATCTGGATTCCCTTGCTCAGCTCCATCTGCTGCTTTTTGCCTTTAGCACTTAAAGAGAGATCCTGCAATAAGAAAGAGCTAGGCGTGACTTGGTGTACGTGTGTGCTCACTTAGCAGGTGAAGGTCCTGATCCAGGGACATACCAAGGCTGCAGCTCTCATACATCTTACTGGGGGGTGCACACTCTTGACAGAGATCCAGGTTCCCTGCTCTGGACCTAACCCTGCAAGTACCCAGTGAACTGAGCTCAATGTACTGGAAACTGGGGAGGGAGGGCAACTGCTGTAGGGTCAGCGTTTCCTCAGAGCTGCCCTGGTGCCTCACATCTGTCTTGCTAGGTTGGCTCTTAGGGTTATTATTTATTATTTATTATTGTTCATTAAGTGCTGACAGAGTTGGGGCTTTTGTTTGTTTTGTTTGGGTCTCCATTTAGAGGCCTTCGCTGAGGCAGACTTCAGTGCCAAGACCTCAGGCACTTTTACAATTACAGCCTGTGATCCTATTGTATTGTTTATGTAATGACTCTCAATCCCAAGGGATTCTGCAGCCTTTCTTAGACCAGAGCACCCAGCACCTGGCAGGGAGAGTGCAGGGCAAGTACTTGGCCCCTGGTGCCAAGGAAAATCTCTGGGCTTTACGTGCTAGGGGATCATTAATACGTAGATAGATCAGGCTAGACCTTGCTGCGAGGATCCACATGCAGAGAAGTTGATTAAGCTGCTTCAGAAGGAGGAGCAGATGATTCATCCCTGCCATGGTCTGTGTGGTTGCGGGGTATCTTGGTGGCTCAGACCTGATGCTCTGGCTGTTGGGTGTCCGCAGCCTGCTAGTCTGTCTCTGATACAGTGAGCTGAGTGACTGGTCTTCATGGGCCAGCTTATGTGACCAGTCCCCTGAGTGTCCCAGAGCACCCCAAGCCATCTCAGCACTGGTACTGAAACTTTTACCCTGTTAAGTAGATGTGTGGAGGGTGCCTCACCAGCTCTGTAACCTGCTGGACATGGGTAGGACGTGGTCTAGTCCACGACCAGCCACGTGCGGCTATGCTGAGGTGGGTGATGAGCTCATCACCATGATTCCCAGGTTTATTTCCAGCTTTGCCACTGATGCACTTTGTATCTGTAGCCATGCGAATGCATAGCTTTGTGCCAGTGCTTCCTCATCAGTATAATGGGTATAATTAGGCTTCCCTGATTGAAGATAGCACCAAACGCTTAGTGTGCTGGCAGATTTTTTTCTTTTGTTTAAAAGTCCTTTCCGAAAAAAGGAGGTAAGACCCGATTTTAAGAGTGCTGGTTCCCATATCGTAGTTCAAATATATGCAGATCTCTGACAATATCAAACCCTTTCCTTGTGGGACAGGTCTGCTGTGAAGTGTTGGCTTCCCATAAACCTAGCAGAAGCAGAGTTAGGTGAAGACTAAGTGCTTCTAAGCGCACAGTCTCCTCTGTATTCAGCAAAATACGGGGATTGCAGGATGTGGCACTGCTGATCTTCTGTGTTAATTACAAATATAACAGAATGTAAAATCAAGAATAGTCTAAATAATTTCATGGCCTGTTAACCAAAAGAGAGCTTGAGTTCTGGGACATGGACCAGGCTACCACTGATACTGGTATCTAAAGTCAGTGGTGTCTGGAAGAAGGGTCATACTGTGCTGGCTGCTCCTATTTCCTTCTGTAGATTGCAAGACCAGGTGATTAAGAGTGCATTAGATAATTTTCTAACATTCCCTACAGGCAGTTACTGACATTGCTGTAGATGCATCCTGAACGACGTGTTGGAAAAGGAAGTGCACAGGACAGTCTTTCTGCATTGTGAAAATGTTTGAGACCCCCATGCAAAGCTGTGTTCTGTTCTGACTCCAAGTCTCCTCAGACATGGCCGAGGAAAATGCACGTGAGTGCTGACCTGGGGGCACCTTCTGTTGTTCTATTTGCACCTACTTGTACCTGTTCAACACACCTCCTCTCTCAAGCACTGCCACTCTCGCTGCAAATGAGTCTGGAGACCTTGACTCCAGCACAGCCAGGAGCTGGAAAACACCCCTTAGTTGGGTGAATGGGATGAAAAGTTCAGATTTGGGTGGCGTATCTTTTTCTCTCAGTTTGATGTGAGTGGCAGTGGAAAGCCATAAGCTCAGTTCTCCTGTCACTGACGTGGTGTCAGCTGGGAAAATCATTCTTCTGAGCTTAGCAGAGTGACATTAGCATAAGAGCAGTCAGAGAGGGATCGAGCCTAGCAGGTCTGGAAGAGGAGAGCTGAGGCACTGGGCTGAGAGCGTCTGGGATGTTTGACATGTTGATTTTGCTTGCTTGTGCTCAGGACTGGAGATGAGCCACTCATCCTCAGTCTGTGGGGCAGGAGAGTCCTTCAGAAAGCAGACTGGCAGCTCAGCTCACATCAGGTCAGAGAAACCTCGGGAATGTGCAAAGAGGAGATCTCCAGGAGTGAGACATGGCAGAGACACCTGTATCTGCCTTTCCTGGGGAGGCAGTTCAGGCTGTGGAGCTGCTGACTCTCACACAGCATCTTGCTCCAGCACTGAATTCTGGCTGCTGTTCCTGTGCATCCAGCTGGCTTGGGGCAACGAAGGGAAGAAAAAGCCAGAGCCAGCGGCTCAGCTGATCAGGGGGTTTCAGGGAGAGGCTGCCCTGCCTGACTTGAAATGGATTCGGGGGCTTTCTGTAGAAACTGTCTTCAAGGGCAAGTCTGAACAAGCCAGTTACTCTTAATTTCCCATGGAGGCAGAAAAGCCACTGAGAACATAAAAACGTTGCAATAGAAGGTTTGGGGATAAGAGAGCATAGTGTTGCTGGCCAAACAAGACTGTGTTTGATGATATATCTGTCATCCCATTTACCTCCCTGGCAGTGGGACCCGAGGACCTCATGAGGATTCAGAACAGGCTTTTGTGAAGACATCCTGAGCGGTGAAGCGGTGTGCTGAATGGGGTGCAGGGCAGCAAGGGAGGCATGGCAAGCTGTGTGTCACACCTCCAGCTCATCTGCTGGGGCCCAGTTAAAACACAGGTGTAAGGGGAAAAGGCGTCAGTATGTCTCCCACTCACCCTCTCCTTCCCCCTTCCTTCCATCTCACATCCTCCCTGGAGCACCATGCGAGTTTATCAGTTTACACCAGAATGCAGTGAAGTCACTGAGGTTGCCAAGGTCTTGTTTTCATTAATTTTGAACCCTGATATGCCAGCCCCCAATTCTGGCACTCGTTTGCAGGGCTGTCGCTGCTAGTGCAGGCTCTCCTCACGGCTTATTAAACCAGCACCTCTGAAACCTAGGCTGAATTCAGATTCATAACGTCTGATTCCCCCATGTCCCTCTCTCCCCCAGTGCCTAGAAAACAGCTTATTAAAAAGTCACCATTGGTAATTGCCTGGGAAGTCACATTTTTAACACTTTCCTTCAGTTCTTGGGAGTTGAGCTCTCTCCTTTCCCAGACCACGGAGTAAATCGTGACCATCCCTGCTATTTACTCCAGACTACAGAGGACTTGATAATGTTCCTGTAGGGCCAGTCTGCCCTCAGGAAAGCCAGTGGATCCCAGTCACAGTTGTCTTTGGGGGGAAGGAGTTCTGCATGAGGCTGAGGATTAACGATTCAAAGGCAGTGATTCCCCATCCTGGGGCAGGAGCTGCCAGCAGGGAGCCAGCAGCTGCAGTGTCTGCAGGGACTCTTGACCCACCACTGCTTTGTGCTCTCAGTGTCCACAAATCCCTCTCCTCCGTGGTGTCTGGAGGTGGCTTCTCCTCCCGGGCCTGCTGGAAGATCAGATGGAGGGAGCAAAGGCTGGGAAATGGGTTGCTCAGCAAGCATGCCTGGGCATCCCTGCAGGGACTCAGCGGTGTTTGCTGGTGGGAGGGCAGGAGTAGCAGAGTAGCCAGGATCCCTCATCAATATTTGTGGCTTTTTTCAGTTGGTGGATATTTGTCAGTAAGTGATAGTGTTGAGCTGGATACCACTGAGCTGCTGGAAGCAGAATGAGACCTGTTGACTTTGAGGAACTTGAAGTGTATCTTTGCCCTGCAGTGCCAATATAGCAGCTGCAGAAACAAGCTGGTTAGTTCACCATTGAGAAGGCAGAAGACAGAGTCCTCCTCACTAGCGAGGGGACTGAAGAGGAGGAATCAACTTCGTGGACTGCTCTAAAGCCAAGCCTGTGACATTTGGAGTACATTTTCATTGCAGAATGAATTTGCAGGACCGGTGCATGACTCTCAGCTGGCAGGTTAGCCTCCTGGAGGTGTGAGCAGGCACACTGGGTCTGAGTGTCCTCACTTCGGTGACTTGTACTGGTGCGATACTGGTAGTTCTGGGGGCATCTCCTGTGGTTGTTCACAGAGCTGCCCCAGGCTCTGTCAGCAGCAGAGTCTGGGAGAATTTTCCTCCTCCTGCACCCCAGCAGAGGAGGGAAGGGAGGCTGCGGGCAGACTGGGAGCAGCTGGTGCTGGACAGTCTCCATGTGTGTCCTCGCAGTGGTGGAGCTGCTCCCCAGCCCGGGTGAGAGCCACGCTGCTCCCTGGCTGGCCCGGCTGGCCCGGGGTGCAAAGTACCAGACTTGGGGGAGGGCTTTGTGGGAGAGGGCTCAAGGCAGCACTCCCTGAGTTCACTCTGCATGGGAGATACACCCTTACAGAGCTGTCTTTTTATTTGCAAACTGAGCAGTTGTACTGGAAGAGATTTAGCAAACATGGGACTGCACAATGCTATGTGTACTGAGTCACACATCAGGGCTAGAGCCAACTAGCACTGTGAGCTACTGAGGCAAACATTTGAGAATAGTTACAATAGGCACCAAAAATATCTTCAAATGAGATCTTTCTGCATTGCTGCGTGTTGGGTAACAGGGAGGGCTGACAACCTAAGCTTAAACTCTACCCACATGCTCTAGAGCTCATCCTGGGCAAGGTAGGCAACTGGGATGGGAATAAAACAGAGGAAAAGCAGTTTTGCTCCTATAAAGGGAGCCCTGATTAGCCAATTTCACATAGGTTGGAAAAGTTCTGCTCTGGTGGGAGAGACAGGGTTGTGGTCCTGCATAGCGAGTTAGGCTCTAGTGTTTGGCCCTGTGGTCCTGGCTCTGACTGCATTTCAGGAGGGAATGACCCCAGAATTACTAAAACACTGTTGGATCTGCAGCTCAGAGCTCCCCACACCTGCACGGGGCCAGGGCAAGATCGGTCCCTACAAGATGTCTTCTCCTGTCTGGTTTTAAAGCTCCCAAGCAAGGGGGCTGCTCTTGGAATCTCTTGTAGAAGCTCTTCCTGTTGTAAGATTTTCTCAGGGGTTTGCTCTGTGGTTGCTGTTTCCTCTCTGCCACTCTCTTTTAAGGTAAAGGAGCTACTTCCCCAAAGCCCAGGTCTGGTTTCAGAGACACAATTCCCAAAACTCAGATTTCAGGGGCTTGTCCAGGCCATCTCAGCAGAATCGGAGAACAGGCAGCGAAGGCTCTCGGTGCTGTCTGGCGCGTACTCGCACAGACTGAGTGCAGCGCTGGTAGCGAGCACTGAATCCGACTCAGCCTCCTGCCAAGTGACCCTTTGGCATCCTCTCCCCAGTCCCCCCGTACCCTTCCCTCACGTCCTGCTGTCTGCTGCTCTCCGTACCCTCGTGCTGGGGCTGGGATCACACCTCAGCCTTGCCGCGGCCCCTTCCTGGCTTTGAGCACACGATCTCTCCCACTGGTTTTGCAGCCGTTTTTTCTGCCAGCGCAGGGCACTGAAAAGTGCTGGCACTGCCAAAAACCCTGTGTGCACTACGACTCCCCAAACATCCCTTTATTTTTATTGTTCTGTTAATTACTGTTTAAACTTTAATAAGTCACTTCGTCAGGAGGGGGGACCTGCAGTGAGGTTTCTGTGCAAACACTGGGCCCGGCAGTGACTCTAGTGTAACATAACCCTTTATACAATGTGGGAATGTTTAGACTGTAACAGAAACTTGTTATTTTAATGACAGTTAAAGGGGGAAAAAAAAGAAAGGAGCGAATGAAAAAGGGAAGCAAGTTTGTTGGGGAAATGGCTCATCTCAATCTCTCTGTCTGGCCTCTTTTCTCTGGGCTTTAATGATAGCTGGATAAGGAGGCTTTATGGCTTCTGTTGAAGCAAGTCTTGTTCCCAGAGATGCCCTATACGAGGCAGTATGTGGTCCCCTCTGTTCTGCGGGGTAAGGCTAACAGCGGAGAGATGCTGATGGAAGCAGCATGGCTTGATTTTGCTCAGAGGCAGCAGCAGATGCCTAAAGCCAATTTGAGCTCAGCCTAATTATTCTGACCCACACAAGAGACTTTCCCCTTCTATTCAGAGCTTCTTCCACTGTTTAAGTTTTTAAGTAGCTATGCTGAAACAGATGCTGGCACGCCGTAGATAAGAGGGTCCAACATCCCATGGAAAAATGGACCTTCAAGCTAGAAAATGCTGCCTTGTTTTAACTGGTTACCACTCAAAAGGAGGAACCGTTATGGACACCTGGGAGAGGGAAAGAAAGAGCGAGCCCTTGGCTCATACTCTCGGCAGTGGAAGGACAGAGGGTTCACAGGCATCCTCAATTTTGGATTGTGACTGTTGACGTCTGTATTGCTTTGAGGTAGTGGAGAGTGCCTGTGCAGTGGCTGATGTCCGTATTGCTTTGAGGTGAAGTCACCTCCAGGTTTGGCTTGGCTATATTTAGCACTCACTATAGACAAGACCATATAGAGTGATACATATGATCCAAAAACCTTCAACTCCTGCTGACCTCTCTGCTGCTACAGTGAAATCCCCAAAATCTGTACAGTCTGGGTGAGGAATGATGTAAGACCGGGAGAAGGGAGAGCTCCCACCTTTTCCCTGACAGGTTTCATGTTTCCCCCTCCCCAGGTTGGTCACTGGTCCCTGGCAGTGCTGGTCCCCTGGGCAGCACGGCTTTCTCTGCCAGCCGTGGGTGGTAGGACCACAGGGACTGGGGGAAGAGAGGTGTGGAGGGGTATGGGCATGCGGACCACGGCACAAGAGGTTTGGTGGGAGATGTTGGGGAGGAGGAAGCTGGGATGGTGTTGGGAACTTGAGGAAAGAAGAGGGGAGAGGAAGAGCACACTAAGGCTGAGGCTGGCAACTGGGAGGGGAGGGGGGACACAAAGGGCAAAACTTTGGAGGGGAGGTTAGGAGGATGTGGAGTGTAAGAAGCACTTTGCTGGAAGCAGAGCCTTTCATAGCATCAAGAAACTTCCTCAGGCACCAGCTCATTGCCAGGAGTCCTGTTCCTCTGTGCAGAGACCCTCTCTCCTCTTTGCTGAGTTTCTGACCAAAACAGGAGCCTGGGGGACTTGCACTCTGTAAAGCTTTTTAGTGAGGGCAAATGTAGGGTGGAGCGGGAGGGGATGAAATCATGGACCTCCAGGGGACTGTGTTTTCCCAAGTGGGTGAGCATGCAGGGAGCAGGCCAAAACGGTTCACGCTTTCCTCGCCCGCTGCTGGGGTTGTGATTGTTATTGATTGGGTTTGCTGTTCTCGGCACTTTGTGTTTTTCCAGCTGAGCATTGGCTGCCCCCCGAACTTTTTTTTTTTTTTTTTTTTTTTTTTTACCTCTGCTTTAGTTCAAATGCCCACAGACATTGCACGTGGGGCAGGTGTGTGCACAGCCCTGTGCCGGCCAGCACTGTGCAGCTGGGGTGAGCCTGCACCAGGGCTGCACATGGTTGGGAGTGTGCAGGGGTCTGTGTAAGGTATCAGTAACGTGCAAGCCTGCTGTCAGTAAGATTAAATTCATAGGTCTGTGTCATCTCTGGAAGTGTGTCATACAAAAAGGTAAAGAAATCTGCTCTTGTAGAAAAACCAGTGTCAGGGCTTCATGTTGAAGCAAATAATAGGAACATGCACAGGGACAGGGACATGTATACGCTTGGGCATGTATAATGTATATCTGTATATCTTCAACCCCAAAGACAGAGGGCCAAAGGAACTGCTAGCTGGAGAAATAGTTTTGTTTCATTTCCAACGTGTGGTTGTGACTTTCAGACCCCGCCAAGCCCCTCATATTGGCCTGGTGTCACTCCAGCCTGGTGTGCTCGTGTCCCTCCTTCGCAGAGCTTTGCCTGCTCACAGGGCCAGTTGCAGGAGCCGTCCCTTTAGGAATGGCATTTTCCAGGTTCCTGTGTGAGGCTGAACATGTCCCAGCTGCAAAAATAACTAGCCTATATACCCTGTGGAAACAGGAGCAGCAGCGACACATCTGTCTGGTCTGGGCAGAGCCAGCTTGTAACTAATGCCCCAAAGGGGCATTGAGCGGCTGCAAGCTACTTGTCAGTGTGTGGAAACCCGAAATAGAGACCTTTGGGGGGGACTAGCCCGTCAGAGGGGTGAAGCTCTGCAGTGGGCAGAACTACAGATACCTCTGGGCCTCTTGTAGGACCGGTGGGTTCCAGCAAGACATTAATATTGACTGGCTTCTCTGGACCAGCTGCGGGGCATGCAGGCTGCTGGCGGGGCTGAGGTGAGGGGCCGAGGCTGGCACTGCCGGGCACCGGTGTCCCCGAGAGCACCCCCAGCCTCTTCCCCCCCAGCCTCTGCTTCTGCCTCCCCCATGGCCGGTGGGGTCACTTTGGTTGGAGAGCGCAAGCTGAGCTCAAGGATAGAGCCCCCTGGACAGAGCCAAGGAGCCGCTGTATAAAAAACGCTGAGGTTTTCCTTTTCTGTACAGCGCGTTTCCCTAAATTGCCTTTGACTGTGTGCATCGCTAATGAAAGTTTATGCCCTTGTTAGAAGGACAGGCAGGTCCGTTCCAGTTAGGGCTGGGTCTATCCTTCTGCCAACTGCCCTCCCCAGCGCGCGCGCACACACACACACACACACACTCTCGCTCTCTCGCTTGCTCTCCCTGGTGAATAAGTGGAGGCTGTTATATTTGTTGTGTAAGTTTTAAAAGCATTTTATCATGTCATAAAAAAAAAAAAAAAAAAAGAGGAGGGGAAAAAAATTTCCATATTTGTGTAAGTTGCTAGTTGCTCATTTTATCATGTCATAAAAAAAAGGAAAGTACTCTCGGAAATTGATCCTGCACACGAGCCCATTGGACAGAAGGACGTCGGGATGTTAATGGCTATTTTGCTCCAGGGTGGCTTATTAAAAAATTTATACATAAATGATTAAAATTGCATAAATTATTAAAAAAAAAAACAGTAAGCAATTTGCAATCCCGATCCACTTTTCCTCTTTTTCTTTCCCTCGTCATCCTTTTCTTCCCTTCTTTCTTACAAAAAAAAAATTCCTTCCCCCTCTTCTCACCCTTGTCCCCTCCCTGTCTAAAAATGCGATGCGTCCAAAATTGTACATGTATGTGTGTAAAATAAATAGGATTTTAAATGTGACCCGCCACTGGCCAGTGGAGCTAGCTATGAGGGGGAAATAAAAAAAAAAAAGAGGGGAGAAGAAAAAAGAAAAGAAAGAAGTTTGGATATGATGAGTGTTTCTCGCAGGCGTGGAATGTCACCCACATATCCTGGAGATTGTACTGGGGAGGTTTATGATGGTTTCCCATTGATTTGTTTCCCCGACGCAGCTGCCGACCTCTATTGAGGGACAAACATAATCAGCACTGACGCAAATTAGATGGTTATTCGTTTTGAAAATTGACAGAAAAACAATAAAAAAGATGAAATGCTCCCAAATCAATAGATATAATGAAATTCAAATAATCCGAGAGATGAGGTCTCCATGGCAACTGATAATGTGGAAAAGAAAACAATTTAATAAAGGACAGACACACTTTGAAAACAGATTGGGCAAAGGGAAGGCGGGGGGGCGAGGGAGCAAGGGGGGCCGTGGGTTGGGTGGTGGTGGGAG
>NW_008794443.1:3211696-3224595 GCF_000699145.1 Aptenodytes forsteri
TGGCTGCCTCTTGGTTAGCGGTGCTGTAGTGAAGGATCACTGTCCATCCCAAGGACGCTTGCCATAATTAAGAGAGGCTTTCGGTCCAGAAAGTGCAGATTCAGGTTTTAATACACAAAATTATTTCAGGAGCACTGAATCGGAAAGTCGTTTGTTATGACCTTCCTGAGAGGCCTGGAGCAGGGCATGTTGGAGGCGCGGCGGCTGAGCCAGCTGAGTTATGGCATATTTGTGTTTTTATAGTGCGGAGGGGAGGGGGGAAGGGGGGAAGAAGGTTAAACAGTATTTACAGCTCAGTTGTTTTCAGAAAGGAAAGAGAAATAGAGTTCATGAAAAGATGCGAGTGGAAGAGAGAGAGAGAGGGAGAGGGAGAGATCCCCTGCCCGGCACACACACTCCGCTGGGACGCCAGCTCCAATGAGACACTCACCGATGCTCTTTTTGCCTTAAGGTGTGAGGTGCAGATGGGCTGGGGGTAAAGAGGGGCTCTTTGGTGGGATGGGGAGTGTATCTGTCCCTGCTGCCGAGTCTGTCTGCAGGGTCCGGCTGGGAGCCCACTGTCTTCTCACTCCAAGCTGCAGAATAAACCGCTCCTGGCATGCGGGCTTGTGCTGAAAGCATGTGTGTGTGTGTGTGTGTGTGTGAGAGTGTGTGTGAGCCCATGCAGGGTGCTCTGCGCTTGCACGGGTGGCTGCCTGTGTGCGTCTGCATGTGTGGCTGCTGGTGGGCTGTATATACGTGGGTGCTCACCGCGTGTGCAGGGCTGAGCAAAGCTCAGTGCGTGCGGGTGTGCGCCTCTGGGGAGGTGCATACGCTGTGTATCTGTCTGTGTATTGCGGTGTGCGGATGTAATACTTGTACAGTCACAGGTACATAGACGTTTGTGTGCATTAGCATGTGTTCTGTGCGCATACCATTTCACGAGCACATGTATGGGCATGCGACTGCGTGTGTTTCTGTGCTGGGTCATGTGTGCCTCTGCATGTGATAGTGTACCTGCACAGCCACGTTTTTATACACGTGTGTGTTCCCACTGATGGGTGTTTGCAATTAGTGATAGCGCTAGCACATGGATGGGCTCATGAGGACAAGAGGGATAAGAAGATGAGCCCTAATGACCAGCAGAAAGAGCAGCAAAAGGCAAGACAGAGAATTAGCGTCGGTGTGAGCACTGGGAAGCATGGGGTGAGTGCCCACACAGCTCAGCCGGTGGGGTTTCTCTCCCATGCCACTCTGACAGGACTGCTGAGTTAACAAGCTCAGGGATGACCCACTGCTTTCACACTAGAGCTCGGCTCTCCTCTGGCCAGACTGTGAGCCTTTTCCACACGAACAGGACGGACAAGCGTTTCTCCTAACCATGTTCCACAGTATTAGCAGGTGCCAGGCATCTCTGGGGATTAAAGAGCCCCTGAACTCCCAGTGCTGCGTGTGATGGGTGCCTGCTGTGTGGGTTCACAGAAGACTCCCAGCCCCACTTGGGGATTATAGAAACCTTTAAGGAATCCGAGTGCCCCCTTCGCATACTAAGCCCAGAGCATGTTACCTGCTCACATACAGCTCAGGCAGCGGTCGGGGGCTGTGGGGAGGACGTAACACAAGCTGGAAGGCTAAGATGCTCTAGTTTGTTCTCTGCCATGCAGCTCTTGCTGAGGTGTCACTTACCTTGTGCGAGCTAACACACTGATTTACTTTGCAGGACCAGAAAGACCACAATAATGAACTTTTTCTGGCCCTGTGTTTCTTAGTGATGCAACAAGCATTCAGGCTCCCAACTCCCATTTATGCTCCTGACTTCCCACTGCAATTAATTAGGACTCTGCATTCTTTGTTGGGTCTGAGCTTAATAGTGCTGAAAGGGATTGCAAATTGCTCTTAAGCTGCCTACCAACTGCCAACAGGGTTTGGAGGGACCCTTTTTTAGGAGGTGGCTCACTTAACCCCTGCCCTCGATTAGGGGTGACACTGAGCCCGGCCTGAAGCCAGGGAGCTGCTCTCCACTGACTTGGGTCGTGGTGGGTTTGGATTCTCTGTAATGTAACTTGTTAAAGACAGTCACCAAGAGGGACTGATGAAACTTTGAGCAATTCCCTTCCGAATCTGCATCCTTTAAGAGACCTGTTGTCTCTCCCAGGTCCTTTTTATTCCCCCAGTGTCAGGTACTTGCAGCTAAGTCTGGTTCCCTCTCTACCACCTTGATGTTTCACTGCACCCGCTACCCTGCCTCTTTCAGCATTTACAAAGAGGTCTGTGCAGCGTTTCGAAGAGGCTCACTTCTTGGCCTCTTCTTCATTCCTTGGGAGCTGGCTCCCATACGGGCTGGCTGGCCCTGCTCCGGAGGCTTTCCCAGCCCTCTTTGCTCTCCACCACCCCTTCCCTCCCTCTCTCTGCATCCACCGTGTCTTCCTGGCACAGCACCTGGAGCGTGCATGTGTGTCTATGGAGAGGTGAAGTTAGGCACCGTGTTTGCATTTAGTTGCCCTGACAACATGTCTGGCTTCATAGGGAGTTTTCCAAGGGCCACAGCCAGCCTGCAGGGACCTGATGGTGATGAGCTATTACTCTTCACTCTCCCTTTTGCGTCTTTCCCCTCGGTTTTCTTCACAACCTGTGGGGAGATTGATGGCGGGATTGTGATGTAGATGTTAGCAGTTCTGTTTGATTTATAGAGTTACTTAGGCTGAGTGAGGCCACTTAGGCTCGTCTGGATAGTAAACCTTTTAACTGGACTAAAAAATTAATAATAAATAAATAAATAAGGCAAGGAGAAGAAACTGGATCAGAAAAGCCGATCCTCTTGGCTTTATGTTATCTGAAAGAAAGACTCTGAAGACAGAAGGCTCCCAGGGAGCAGCCTCTCATGCTGGGGAGCAGTGAGACCCTGCTCGCTGCATTAGGCTGGAACTCCGAGAGCAGGTTTTCATGGGACCAAGAGGAGGAAACTGTTGAAATGTCTCATCAAAGATCCTGCATTGACAGATGAACTAGAAAGTTGGCTGCAGAACGCAAGGGACTTCTGAGCTTCAAACTGTCCTGAATCAGTGCTTTTCCTCTGCTGTTACTTGAATTGCAGTAGCACCTAAAATGGCAAACAAAGGTACTGGGCCTGCTAAGCTAGGCAAGAAATCTTTGCCCAGATGGCTTACCATCTGAAGAGACCCAGCAGGTCAAGGGCAGAAGGAGAGCCTGCGTGATGTTATTTGCCCAAAGAGAAGGAGCAGGTGTCAGTAGCAGAGCAGGGAGCAGAACCAGAGTTCCCATCTCCCGTTACTCACTTTTTTCCCTCTTCTTTCCACTCTGCTCCTTTTGTTAATCCTAGAAGTTCCCTGTGTTACTTGTATGCAGAAAGAGGGCCTTATTTCTTGTCCTTTGGAGGTTCAGGGTACGTGAATGCAGAGCGGGGTGAAGGGAAGGACAGAGGCAAGGAGCTTTGTCTCAGCACTTGGGGGTGAGCAGCAGAGCCTTAGCGTCTCTCAGAGTAAGGAGGCTGGGGGTAGACAAGATCAAAGCACATTTAGGATCATTTTTGAGATCTGCTCAGGAAAAGGTTCAGACGTGCGTTACTAAAGAGCTGTGAAGAAGGATTAGTCCTGTCCTTGCTCGCAGTTGAACCACTTTCCCCACCAGCTGTGCCAAATGCCTGTGAAGAGCTGGTCGAGCGGCAGCAGAGCAGGTCAGTGGCAGGTGAGAAGGCAGTGTCGCAGAGGAGACCAGCATGGTGCAAGGGAGCGGGGCCGGTGTGGAGGCTGTCGCGGTTCAGCTGTGCAGGGGAGAAGGGCCCCAAGTGGGGCTGAGCTGGGGCGGGGTGAGGAGGATGGGGTCTACGCAGGCTGGGGCAGTGCAGGTGAGGAGGTCTCTGGGGTGGGAGAGGGCCGATGCGGCAGCTGAGGAGACAGCGCAGTGCTGAGTGTTAGCAGGTGTCCGTCCTGCTCTGCTGCCTGCCAGCCAGGCTCTGCTCTCCAGCGGGGACTCTGCAGACTCTGGAGGACTTTGAGTTGCAGCCCATTGCACCATTGCAGCAGGAGCGGCTGTGCCTGGGCTGTGCTTGGGCCAGCTCACTCCTAGTGTGAGGTCTGTGCTGCCTTTCTCTCCCTGGCCAGTGATATATGGCATAAATTAGGCCTCTGAAGGGGGATACTGCATCCTTAAGAAGAAATATGTCCTCATTTTTCTTAAACACCGTTTGCACTGAGTGAAATGTTTAGAAGGGACGCTGAGGGATAACTTTATTTCTTACTAGGGAGTTCAGAGCCGTTCAGTTAAACCCATAAAACACTGGGAGTAGGGAAGCTGACAGCCTGCCCGTGCATTAGAAAAGCCATTACTCATCTAGGGGAAATTCACCCCATGCTGGAGCCTCGTGTTACCAATGGGGTGGTCCAGGGGAGGACACAGGCTCATCTCCCTCGGCCATCTAAGGGGTCAGTAGGATGCTCAGAGGTAGAAAAGACTGTTAGTAACAATCCAGCACAGTGACAAAGTGCTGATATGGAGATCTCAAAGCACCGAGTAAACACAGCTGGGTTCAGCCCGCTGGGTGGGTAATCATCCTCATTCCTCCTCCTCTGCATGGGGAAACTAAGGCACAGAAAGCTGGGGAGATTGACAGTTACATCGTGATTGGAAACCAGGCTGGAAGCCAGCACTCCTGGCTTTTAACCCCCAGCTTAAATCACTAAAACCAAATTCCCTTCCAGAGCAAGGAGTGAAAGTCAGGAGCCCTGACCCCCTGCTCCGTTTCTGCCGCAAGGGTGAAGTCGGGAGTCTGTTCCCAGGGTGGAGTTGGGAGTCCTGGCTCCACCTCCATTGCTCCAACGTTCAGCCCTTTCTTCCCAATGGGATCCGCTGGAAGATGAAGGCAAGGTCTTGTAGGTGGTAGTAATGGGAATTCCTGTCTTGGATGATGATTGGTGGTGTGGTGGGCTGCATTACAGGTGTGGCTGGGTGGGCTTCTGCTCTCGCACGGGCACCTCGCTGGCGCAGGCTGCCATCGTTCCCCCAGTGGCTGGTTGTCCAAGGGGACAGGGCCACAGGCGCCCAGCATCATGGCAGACAAGGCATCGGCCACCAAGAGGGTGGTGACTTTCTATTTGATGTTTTATTTTGGAGGCTTGACACCAAAAGATTTAATATTTGTTTGAAATGAGAAACAGTTCTCAAATGAATTTGGAGAGCCTGGGAATTAATGTCAGCCCCCCCCCCCTCCCTATGAAGCCTGCTGATTTGAATATTTATAAATATCAGTAAATTATTTATTGTAGCAATCTGCTGTGCCATTTCACCAATCGCCGTTAACACTTTAGGGCTCGCTCTTCAGGAGGACGCGACTGGAGAAAACGGGCACCTGGGGGCTGGGAGCATGCTCTGGGGAGGGGGCTGTCACGCCAGGGCAAAGCCTGCGTGGCTGTGATGCCAGGAGGGGTTGCCTCTGCACGCAGGACAAGAAGAGTTGGGGGTGTTTGCAGGAGACGATGGGGACCCTCTGTGCCCAGTACTAGGGAACACTGCAGGGGGACACTGGGAGAGGACATGGCTGGAAAGGGGGGCTTGTGTTAACGGGGGAAGGCAGCAAGGAAGATTGCCTGACGTGATGTGCCGTTTGCTGCAGCACCCTTTGCAGGCTTTGCCCTGCGGTGTGCGGGGACCTTGCTCTGGCTTAGAGCTCAGCACTAGCCCTCTTTGCTTGTAGTTTCTGTTCCCTTGAGGAGGAAAATTCCTCTTGGTTTCTCCTGTTCCATTCCCTCCCTCCATAATTACACTTCTGCAGTGAAAATACACACCATTCAGAGATGATGTGGCTATTTTCTGTTTGGGGAAACGGGGGGCTCCCCATGATCATGAGCTGTTCTCCTGGAGAAATCCTGGCAGCAGCACCAGAGCAGCAAAGTGGCCGGGTAGGAAACAGGAGCAGCCCAGCTGGCTGGCGGCCCCGGTGCAGGGCACCAGCATCTCCAGAGCCCCATCGCTTCCCCCTCCTCTCAGGATGCCTTCTGTCGTTCACTGCCCAGTGCTGTTTCTGTACGCTGCCCCTCACTGTCACCAGAAAATTACAGCTTAACTCTGCAGCTGAGAAGGTTGAGCAAAGGGAAGCAGGACAGGCTTGCTGAAGGGAATGGCTACTGGTCTCTGCCCCTTTGGGCCAGGGTTGAACCAGGCTCTGGGAGCTGGGAATAGGGAGAAAAGTGGCCTCCTGAGCAGCTGGAGATGCCAGTGTGTCAGGCAGGAAAAGGTCAAGCAGTGCTGAACGCACTCTGACAAGTGCTGGCCACGGGGACCAGAGCAGAGTCCCCAGCTTTTCCTCTGCGGTTTGTGGATGGGGTGTGTAGGGAGAGCCCTCACGGCTACGGGAAAGCAGGGAGTGTAGCTGGCAGCGCTTCCGTAAGGATGCCCTGGCTTCTCGCTTCATTTCTCCTCCCACGTCTTTGATTCTCCTTCTCCTCCCTGCCCAGTGCTGAGCTGGAGCCTGTCAGGTCCGACTTTCGCACCGAGGGCTTTCCCTGGCTTCACGCAGACACGCACAGGCGGGATCCATGCTTGCAGGGCAGAGGAGGTTGTTAAAGAGCCTTTGTGAACTCCCCAAGGTCAGCCAGAAGAGACAGCATCCACTAATCCAAGGTCATTTCCTGGGCTAAAAGCAATAAAATGTTTTATTGATAAACTGAAGAGGGGAAAATACACACACTAAATCCACTCTCACACATTGTGGGCCATGCCTGGGCTGTTGCTGCTTTTGCCCTGGCCCTGCCTGGGATAATGCACGAGTCTTTGTGCTGGAGGGGAAATGCTTTCTGGAAGGGGCTGAGCGTTTGGCTGCCTTCCCTGCCTCCTCCCGGCGTGTGGCTGGGCACTGCCAGGGCATTGCTCCGGGGAAGCATGTTCCCAATGCCCCAGCGGCCTTCTGCTGTGAAGGTTTGGCTCCATCTTAGGGACTGCAGCTCAAGTGTGAAGAGGCTCTGGCGTGCAGAATCCTCATCCCCCACACCAGCGAGCCGTCCTGCCCTCCCTGTTTGGGGCTCCTGGGCAGATCGGAGTTTCTCCAGTCAAGCTTGCACCACAGTGGTTGAAAAAGAAAAGGACTGTGCAGCATGTCGGCCCTCCTTCCCTCCCCCTCCCCGCCCCAAATAATGCTGTTAATAATTAATCGAATGAGAGCTTGCAGCTCCTGAAAAGCTGGCACTGGGACCTCCCTCTTGAACGGAGCTGCTCAGCTGGGCTTAAAACTCTTCAATAGGAATATGAAAGCTCCATCTGTTCGATGTACCTGGCCCTCTGAAGTGACAGCGCATCGTCCCTCCCCAGCCAGCACCCCTCTCCCCACAGCACAGGCCCTCCTGCCCCTCCTCTCCTGCCACTCCTCAGCCCTTGCCCCATCCGGCGGGGGCACCCCCCTGCACCCCTGGGTCTTCCCACACCAGTAAGCTCCTGCCACACAGCCGGGGCCCCTTCTCCTCCACCCATGCCAGCTGGTTCATCCAGCTCCCACATGTCCCTTTTTCACAGCCGGGACCCTTTCTCCCCTCTACCGGGGTGCGTTTCTTCATTGACCCCAAGCCAAAGCCAGCAGACTTTCTCTTTGCAGCGCAGTTTGCCCCTCGGCTGGGATGCCCTATTCCTGTCCACGCTGCAAAGCCCTTTGTTCCTGCACACGGTGTGCCCCCTGTAGCCCCTCTTCTCCCTTGGGGGGAGGCAGAGCTAAGCTGTGCCCACCTTGGCAGTACCCCACCGTGGAGTTCATGGGTGAAAAAGTGCTGCTTTGGGGACTGCCTGGAGGGAGAGAGCCTGGGGCTGCACACGGGGCGCTGGCAGCACATGGGGACCGGGGGGAAAGAGGGGTAGTGGGGGCAGCAACCTGGGCTTGTCAGCAGCAAGTTCAAGGGGTGACAAGGCAGCAAAATGGCAAGGTGGGTTTTGTCTTCCTCCTTTCCAGGCCTGGTTGCGGCAAGCCGTATCTTTTCTTCAAAGGGAGGTTTGCTCTCAAGATGCCACGGGGCTGGGTGCAGAGCGGAGGGAGCCGGTGTCTCCTCACAGGGTGTGGGGAGGGGGCAAGCGGAGTAAACTCCTGGTGGCATTGTTTTCAGAGGAAGTGCTCAGTGTAAATAGAGCATGTGGGAGAGTTTGTCCTGGGCAGAGATGAAAAGTCTGTATGACAGGCTCAGGTTATAAACGGCTTCCTCAGATTGATGTGAAATCAAAACATTTCTATTTAGACGAAGAAAATGAAGGGGGATGTTTACTTAGCCTGGAATCTTTAAACAGTGCGATGAAGACACAGGGTGATTTGGGGTGGGGAGCTCGGCCTGGGGGGAGGGAGCCCCTGCCTGGCTTTGGGGGTCCCTCCCTGCCTGGCAGTCCCAACCTCGGGCAGATATGAGGGTCCCTCGTTCAGCAGCTCAATTCCTCTCCTGCCCAAGTGAACGAACATGGATGCTCTGGTCCCCTCTGGCCTGATGGCCATCTTCAGCGTTTCTTTGTAAGAACGGTTTCCCTTCTACTTGTGAAATGGACAGGCTGAAAGAGGGGAACAGAAATGTTGATATAGGTAATGTCCCTCCCATTCCATAGGCAAGGAAATAAGGCAATGGAAAGATGAAATGATGTGTCCAGGCTTGCGCAGAGTTGGTTGCAAGGTTGGCAGAAGAAGCTGGGAGTTCTGATTTCCTGCGGCCGTATGTGCATAGGTGGGATGGAGGTACGTAAGAGTTCTGGTACTACAGGGCAAATCCCATCTCAGGAAGGTCTCTGGAAGGGTTAGTTTTATAGATCAGGGAAAAGGTAAGTTTTCAGAACTCGCTTTATTCTTAACTTAAACTTTAGGAAAAGATTCTCAAAATGTCAAAGGGCAGAATTGCTGTGCTCAGAAAAAGTCCCAAACACAAGGAGAAGGGATAGGAAAGATGCAGAGGGGAAAGGCAGGAGCTGGGGGGCAGAAGCTGGGAGGCAGAGGGGCAAAGCCAGGGTGTGTGAGATGGAAGGAGGCAGGAACAGGAGTGGAAGACAAGTTGCAGGCTCCCTGGAGTTGCTGCGTACGCGGCAAGTGCAGCCTCGGGAAGGTCTGTTCCTCTCTTCCTTTGAATAAATATTTATATATTCATTTGCCGGCTGGTGCACGCACTTGGCTGCTCACCTCCAGACCAGAATAATGGGACCTGCCCTCATTGCAGAAAGGGGGAGGGCAGCGGGGATTTGGGCTGCTGCCTGTCTGCCTCCCAGTTATCTCCAGCTTCAAGCAGTGCTGATCTCACCAGTTAAGAAGGGCTGGGTATCGTGAGAACGTGGACGGGGAATCACCAGGCAGCATTCGGGAGAGCGGTGCTGGTGATTCAGTGCTGACCCGGTGCCCCAGCCCTGGGCAGGCACTGCACCGCGCGGGAGGCATCGTCCTAACCACCTGCAGCCATCGAGGCTCCGCTGGCCCTTCGCCTGAGCATACAGGCGTGAGCTGTAGGTGTCCTGGCCAGGCTCCAGTTGGAGCTCACAGCAGCCTCCTGAGATTCCCTCTGTGGTACCAGTTGCACATAGGATTGGCCTTCACTTTCTGCCCTAAATAGAGTGGGAATGTGATGGGAAGGGAAGGTGCCAGCACACAGAGACTTTTGCAGCTTCATGGGCGTCTGCCTGTGCCCATCTGTATGCGCGAGGACTGTGTGCGTGTGTTGGGGAATGTGTGAAAGGGAAATGCATGGGGAAATGTACAGGAATGTATTTTGGGGAGATGGGACTTTTTAACCACTACGTGTATGACTACATTTATGGAGCGTGCCAGTGCATACACACAGCTCTTGAACAGCTATAATTTCTAGATGGGGAAGTATGTGTTTGGGGGCAACGTGTGCTTTCCCTTCATGAAAGCATGATTGCACGTAGGTGGTGGTGCCAGGGGGGCATGCATCTGGAAAGTGGAGGAGTACATTTTGCCTCCCTTTGTGTGGGGGGCTGATATATTTGTCGGGGGGTTATTTTTCTTGCAGTCCTTGACATGGAAACGTGTCTGAAGCTGTCAGGAGTTTATGCTAAGCAGCCACTCTCTGGCTCTTGGACAGCAGGTCTAAAGTTTCAGTCTGTTTGTATTGGGCTGTCATGTTATGGGATTAGGGGCTGTCACGATGGCTTCTGGATGCATTGTAGGGGGTCTGATTAATCTCACTGTGCTTCTGTGGAGCAGCACCTCTGTGCTGGTGACAGGGAGGTATGGGCTGAGCTGCCACGAGGGACTCCTGTGCAATGGAGGAACCCGTTCTCACCATTCGAGGTCTGGAGACAGTTTCTGTTCACTCTCCATGTGATGGGTCCCTCTTTCAGCATGACATAAAGTCCAAGAGACCTCCAGCAATGTCCCCACAGTAACTCCAGTGGCGTGCGTGTCCGGCAGGCATTTTACCAGGTGCTCTTCCTGAGCCCTGGGACACAGAGCAGGGTTTGCCTCCGCACTTCATGCTGGGGGAAGAGCCAGGCTGTGTGCATGTTTCTTGCCTTGGGACCTTTAACCCTTCTTACTCTGGGTGTCTCTCAGAGGTATCATAAATAAAGAGGAAAATGAGACAATGCAGCTGCTTTAGAATCAGTTTTTGCTTTTATTTGTGATTGAGTCTTGTTAATTGTTGGTGCAATAATTATGCGAGTGACTCTGTGATAGGGACCATTTAGTTCAAGATTCTCTGTGACCTTGAAGTTAAGACCTTATCTTCTTCCTTTCTCCCCCCACTGTCTCTTACCCCTCCTTTACTAGCTGTCACATATGAATAAACTACATTAAAATAACAAACCCACACTAATTAGCTGATTGTGCTGGCAAGTGTGAGAGCAGAATTTCCTGTGTGTGAGAGAGCGAGCGAGTGAGCAGGCAAAGGGGCCTGATCAACTGATACCAACCCAAGGCGATTGTCTCGCATACAACTGCCACACACCAGTCTGGTGCTCTGGCGCACACACTTGCCAGGGCTCCTGTCCTCTGTACTGGTTCTTTCTGGTCCATACTGGTTCTCTTCTGTGAGACTATGTGTAAACCCCATTAAGTGAATTCCTCACCGTCCCTAGGGTTAGGCTTGGGAAGCTGTTCTCCCTGCTACAGGTGCTTGGGTGCAGTTACTGGCTGGTGTGGTTTTGGCAGCCAACGCATCTGGGATGGAGCTGGGGACCTAAAAGCAGGTGGTGCTGCAGTCTGAAGGAGAGAGCAAGTCAGGCTTTTAATAAACTTCATATCCTGCCTGAGCCAGGAGCAAAGGCTGGTCCATACCATGTTCACCTGCTTGAGATGTTTGGGGCCTTTTGAGCCCAGTTCAGTCCCAGCATAAATACGTGCCTCTTTCTTGAGGCCAGTGGCATCCTTTGGTACCAGCAGGTTCAGAGTGTGCCTCTCACCGGGCTCTCCTGGCTGGACTTTCACTCAGAGCTTAGGAAACAGATGGCAGTCCCACCTTTCAGAGGATGACACTGGCCATGCCTGAAGGCCCGTTGGGTTGGGACCAGCCGTTTGCTGTTTGGGTTCAAGTTGTCTGATCCCACTAATGCCCTTCCTTGCTTCTTTCCCCTTTCTTTTTCCAGCTGAAAGAACTATATGCACTGACGCAACCTCAGGAAAACCCACAATGGCTGCCAAGCGCAAAGGCGGCCTGAAGCTAAATGCAATCTGTGCCAAGCTGAGCCGCCAGGTCGTCTTCGACCACGGGGGAGCCGAACAGGCGCGAGCGGACAAGGGGCCGCAGCGGGAGAGCAGCAACAAGGACCTGCCTCAGCCTGGGACCAAGGAGCTGGGGACAGAGTTTTCAGATGGACTCAGCCGTGTGCAGAAGATCGAGGAGGACAAAAGGAGGGAGGTGATTGAGAAGTGGGTGAACGGGGAATACAACGAGGAGCCCTTGCTGGGGCGAGCAGAGGGCAAGGAATGTAAGGGCGCTGAGAGCGCGGAGGTGCCCCCCGAAGGGGTTTACATGGTGCAGCCCAAGGGCTGCAGTGACGAGGAAGATAACGGGGACGAGGCAGACACTCTGAGGGGCTCGCAGGATGGCAACTTCTTGGACGACAGGGATTCAGACGGGCCGGCCTCGAAGGACGATGCCTACCGGTCCTCCAGTGGCGAGACAGGCTCCAAGCTGGGGGGAGGAACCGCCTCAGGTAAGCCCTCTGCCCCCTCCACCTCCCTGCGTGGGGCAGCTTCACGGTTGCGTTTTCTGTGGGACAGACGAAGCTGTTGCTGTGTGTCCATGCTAGATACTGTCTGCATCTGGCAGCCAAGGAGGAGGGTGAAAGCCCCAATCCCCTTGCAGAGGCCTGGTATTTTGCTCTTGGGACTGTGCTGAGTTTGCCTCTGCTTCAGCCTCCCCTTCCCAAGAGGGGGGTTTGTTGGGGTGGATGTGGCTGAATGGCTCTTTCCAGACTGTAGATCCCTTGATAGAGTAGATCTCCCCTCCGCAGACTCCTTCACACTATTCAGATGGAGATAGCTGTGGGGCATGCTGGTTTCCTGGTCATGTATTTCTGCATGGAGGGGCGGGGGGGAAGCAGAGAGTGCCCTTGTGGCAAATCCCAGGTGGATTCTGCAGCGTATTCACACACACACCGGCTGTGCAGTGCATTGCAGTGCATTTCATTGCAGGCAGGGTTGTGTAAACACACTCACGCCCACATGTTGCATCTTATGTGATGATAATTAACCCCGAGATCAGAGTTGACCATGGGAGCCCAGGGCTGGAGGGGGGGAAAGCCAGTAAGTCATCGTGCATTTCAACCCGGTGCATGCTGCAGTCCAGCTGCCCGCGGAGGTGCTGGGCCGTCCCTTCCCCCGGCTTTCACGGGCAGGTCCGGCGCGGCCACCTGCGAAAGCTCGGGGACTGTCGGGGACCCGAGGCCGAGGGCGGCTCCGGGAAGAGGCGCCAGGGAGGGGGTGGACCTGCGGCTCCCGG